>NC_132899.1:19203489-19503489 GCF_030463535.1 Salminus brasiliensis
TCTTCTCAGGTCATGACGTGTAAGAGCCAAGAGCCTCTTACTATGATCAGGAGGATGAAGTAGATGAAGTTGTAAAACGAGTGCGCATCCATCACGAAGTACATGATGTCCACCCAGCCCTCCAGAGTGATGACCTACAGGGGAAAGACAAAATTGAAGACACAAATGCAAAGAAAGGAGAAGCACTCCAGCTATGCTATAATCATTCTACCAATGATACATCTAGTATACACTCCTAAAATAAAGCTGCTACAAAGGGGTTCTTTAAGTGAGGCCATAGAATAAATACTTTTGTGGTGAGTGTAAATGTGAAGAACCTTTAAAGTCTAAAGGTTAAAAGGTTAAAGGTTTTCCACAGTCATACTTCTCCATTACAAAAATGCTTCTCAATTGGAAACATAGTGTGACCAATGTTTGTGCCACAAAAAAAAAAAAAAAAAATCTGAGCTTCATAGCTGGGGCCCCACTGCCCTGCCCAATTTCAACCATTCCCTGCCCCAACTCATGCTATCCAGCTGCTGAAGGGACTGAAGGGCTACTTATAATTACCTTACAAACTAGATCAAGTAAGTTAGTGGAAACTGGACAGGGTAAGGGGTCCCTAGGACTAGAATACAGAACTGTGGTTGGTGTGGTGCAACAGACAACACCACTACCGGCCAGCAGGCTACCACACCATGTGGGAGACTGGGGTTCGATTCCCAGTCTCTTATCCCACACCAATAAGAGTCTTTGGGCAACACTACATTGGCCCACCTCTGTAATACGAGTAACCTTGTAAGTCGCTCTGGATAAGAGCGTCTGCTAAATGCAGATCATGTAAATGTAACTGTCCTAATGTAAATGTCCCTATCTACGATACAGTGGAAAGGATTGACCTCAGACAGGGTTTCCCAGCCCTGATCTTGAGGAACCCATGTTGTAACACACTGAAGAATGGCTTGTAAATGATTAGTTAAAGCAGATGCTTTAGGAAAACAGTAAAAAGTGCTGGGCAGCGGTGCTTCTGGACCAGGGGATTTTAAAAACTAATGAAGTTGTTAATCTGCTACAGCTTTCTCCTTATTCTAGCTTCCTAACAGTCTAAAAACAGCCAAACTTGATTAATGGTGTTTTATCTACTGGATAAAACAAGAGGTAATTCAGTGTCACTAAGATTCAGTAGGATCGTTTGTCAGATGCAGTATGTCTTTGGTCAGTGCCTGCAGTATAGTGGTGTACAAATAACTCAGTGCAGTCGTTGTTTCTGAATCCAGACAGGCATCATTAGGCAGTGTTGAGATCTGCGAGCAGGACCTGAATGGCCCTCAGGCTCACAGAAACATCCTGATTCCACATCACCCTCTGTTCCCTCTGTCCCATCTGTCACCCCTTACCCAGTCAGACGGAGAAGAGAAACACTTCTGCAGTTTCAGGTCACTATTGAGCGCACTTGCAGGATGAGGAGCTGTCAGACAGCTAATTCATTTTAGAGCCAGTAAATTAGGCGTCTAGCACCTAGGCCACAGTATTGGCAACTTGCAAGCGAAAGATTAAGCCTTCAATCCCCCCCCCCCATGTCCTCTGTACATGGCAGCTTTCTAAATATTTAATAGATTTCTATTTCGATTTGTTCCCAAAATGCGACCAGCATCCCCTCTGAGACCTGCATGGCACTTTGTATGACTTGAATATGAGATTAAAACCAGAGGAGCATACCATAATAAGACATTTAAAAATTCTAACTTTATCACTGCTTTGAAAGGAAAAGGCTATACAAAGTTAATGGGGGCAGATTAACTCTGTCATCATCTTCAGACACTAAAATCCCAAGAGACAGTCCTTGGGCTCACTGTTTGAATACAAAATGAAGTGCCAGAAAGTCGGGAATCAACAGGGCCATGACAAGTGTGTAAAGTTCTAACAGTGAAGTCCCATCTTGCATAGTTACTGAGACAGAGCACATAGCTACAGAAAAGTATTGCTGTCTCTTTTGGGTATCTACACTCACCAAGCAATTTATTAGGAACACTATACTAATATTGGGTCCTTTTGCTCTCAAAACAACCAAAATTCTTCATGGCTAGGATTCCAAAAGATGTTGGAAAGATTCTGGACCATGTAGACATGATTGCATCTCGCAGTTCCTGCAGAGTTGTCAGGAGCTTTGCCGTTCTACTGCATGCCAACTGAACTCCCATGTAAGGTCATGAAACCAGTTGGAGAGGACTTTTGCTTTGTGACATGGTGCATTATTAAGCTGGAAGTAGCCATTAGAAGATGGATAATTTGTGGTCATGAAATATCACATCGTCAGCAACAATATTCAAATAGGCTGTGGCGTTCAAACAATGATTGATTGGTATCAACAGGCTGGAAGTGTGCCTAGAAAACAGTCACCGCACCATTCCACCACCTCCACCAGCCTGGACTGTTGGCACAAGGCAGGTTGGGTTCATGAATTCATGCTGTCTGTGCCAAAATCTGACCATGTTTACCAGCTTTGGGTTTCAGCAGAAACTTCATCAGACCTCATTTTCTCCAGTTTTGGTGAGCCTGAGCCCACTGCAACTGAAGAAGAACCTGACATGGTCTGCTGTAGACCATCTGCCTCAAGACTGGACACTTTTCTGAGTTTTTATCTGAGTTACTGTAGCCTTTTTCCGTCAGCTTAAACTAGCCTGGCCATTCTCTGATGATCTTGCTCATTAACAAGGCTTTTCCGTCCACAGAACTGCTTCACACTGGACATTCTGCACATTCTGAGTAGATGCTAGAGACTGTTGTACTGAAAATCCAAGCCAGCCTGTCTGGCACTAACAATCATGGCACATTCTGTTTTATTTATTTATTTTAATCAATTTGATCCAATTTTTCACCCATTTTCTCCCCGATTTGGACAGCCAATTAGCCAACCCGTACCACACACACACTAGACAATTACACACTAGAGAACTAGAGAAGGGCAGTGAGCACAAAAACACCTGAAACGGTGGGCAGCCAACTCCAGAGCCCAGGGAGCAGAGAGGGTAAAGGGCCTTGTTTAAAAGACCAACAGTGGCAGCTTGCTGCTGAGCCACCACTGCCGATGCAACATGGCAACCAACGCGCCTGGAGGGAAGCACCACATTCCCGGTCAGCGCTTTGTATCCACCCTGGAGAAAGCAAGGTCAATTGTGCTCTCTAGACTGGGATTCGACCCAGCGAGTCACTGCTCATAGTAACAGTGCTTTAGTCCGCTGGACCACTCAGGCCCCCCTATCATGCCACATTATAAATTACTGAGATCCTATTAACGTGAACATTACCTGAAGCTGCTGCCTCATATCTGCATGATAAATGGGAAGCACTGCTGCCAAATGATTGGATGATTAGATAATTACATGAGTGAGTATTTGTACAGGTCTTCTTAATAAAGTGTATGTCTAACAGTGTTTATACTAATAATAAAGTAAAGCCTGATTTGAGCTGGATTAGTTTTACCAGGAGAGATTGTATAATTTGTATTGGAAAGTATGAAATAAAATGCCACATTAAATATTAACACTTTACAATTATACCATTTTTCTGAAGGGCAAGATTCGTAAGGATATATGGCATCAACGTAGGCCAATAATGACAACTGAAATAAGCCTACAATAGCATTTATAAAGTACTAGCCAATGTGCATTCTTATGAATGATGCACTTCTTTCCTTGCTGTTCTGCTGCTAGACTGTAATTTCTTAACTTGTCTGCTGATTGAGCTTGCGACTTTGTTGGCAAATTCAAGCCTAGACACAAAACCTAAAACTGTAAAACTGTAAGCCAAATCTCTTAAATGACAGTACCTCCCCAGGTAAAACGACTCCAGCTAGCTAATCCAATACAACAGGCTTTAAGTAACACAAGACACTAATGCCAACAGACATCAATGGATAAAAGTCACCTGAAAGATGGCAATCCAGGCATAGCCAATGTTGTCAAAGTTGATGGCCCCCTTGAAGGGATTGACATCTCCAGCAGAGCAGTTGGTGTAGTACTGGTTCCAGTTCACACAGGTGGTGTTGTCTGTGCTGTTGTAGGCTCCCATTTCCAGGCGACACTGCAGGCCCTCCTCTAGCAGCATGGGTATGGAGCTGCATTGGCGCATGCCGTTCTCCCGAGGTTGAGAGCAGATAAATGGGCTTTCGTCATCGTTCTCCGTGTGGTAGTAGGTGTGCAGGTCTAGGTATTGGGGACTAGCACACAGAGACATGGCATATGGGTGACTGGACATGGCAGTTCAAACACCTGGGGTGATAGCTTTACCAGTGTAATGGTCTCTGAAGCTGTATAAGCTGTATTTGCTATATATATATATAATATAATATATAATATATAATATATATAATATAATATAATATATAATATAATATAAGTATTTATTTGAGTTGAAAAATCCCAGTTCTATTGCTTTCTACCACAAAGTTCAGTACAGAGTCTAAAGCTCACAGTTTTCTGCAACTCTTCACCTCAGCCTCAGTATCTTTTACAGTATGCTGGCCAAACAGCCATTTAGGCACCAGTCAGGCTGCAGAGGGATCAGCGCTAACTACCTCTAGAGGACAGAGGGCTGGGAGAGGCCTAGCTCTAATGGTGCTTCCTTCTGACAGAGGATAATTGGGCCGTCTGTCAACACAAATTCACTTCAGAGTGAAAGTGACGTGGCGAATTAGCTGCACAAGTAGCTTCAATTACCCGTTGGGACAAATCTGGGCCTTCCTCGGCTCCAGGCCCCAATAAAATATTTATTTCCTAACAGCAATTTAACATTTTAGGATAGGCTTAATGTTACATAATCACCGCTGCCAGACAGGCTCTGCTGTGCAAAGGATTCATTCAAGCTGATGATCTTTTTTTCACTTTTTTCCTGTTTTCCACAAATGCAAGATATCTCACTTATATATATATATATCACTCTGAATGATCCACTGTGTATACTTGAGTCCACTGTGTATACTTTGTAGACCTTCACCTTGTCTTTAAATGAGTTCCATACATAATTCACAAATGTAACATGCTTCAAAATGTTATGAGAATTGTATAGAAACTGACTGCCTCAAATTGTACCGTATAGTGTTGATAGCAGTCATGATTGGTGATGTTTACAATGCAAATATTGCCATTTTATTTGCTACCCAACACGCCCAGTAAATCACATTGTTAAGATATTGGTAAAATGGTAGCAAAGCAAACGGTTTTATTTGGGTACTATTTATCCCTGGGTTTCTCTCTCTGCCACTAGCATATTGATGCTTAAGGCCAATTTGTAATCTCAAAACTGAAAAATAAATTTACAACAATGTCTCAGGCATCAGGCAGCATATTCACGCCGATTTCATAACATGACTCAACAGCAGTCTGGTTCCTATATAAATATTTCTGAATGTTGCATTCTGACATTTCTCTAAGATGAAACATTTCACATCAAACATCAGAACTTTGTAAACATTTCATAATGTAATTATGAAGACATTTTGAAAAATACAATAAAATACATATGTTCTAAACCTGACCTTATTTCTGCTGATAATCAACCACATTACTGGTTAACCTATATATAATCTTAAATAATCTATAGGGGCACACAAAGTGTAACACAATCTCGTCCTAATAATATTCAACTGTATAGATTTATACAATTGTAACATTAGTCTTGGTTAAAGCAGTAAAAGTACTGTATTTTTTATTTTTTGTATTTATTAAGCTTCTTATCATGCACAATAATTAATGTTTTCATTTATTTGTTTTCTATTTGATTATTACTATCCAATATTTTGGAAATGTGGAAATTTGGATGGGTAGGGTTGATGGGTTAAAAGTTAACATAGGTCTCTAATGTTTTATTATTTCAGTAATTGTGCTTAAATCTGTGCAAAAACACAGATTTACAAACAAACAAACAAACAGATAAACAAACAACAATATATATATATATAAGGCATTTCTGAATGCAAAGAGCAAGTAGTAGCTTTTGTCCATTATAACACAACAACTAACTAGAACTAGAATTTAGAGCCAGTAGATGAACACTCACAGGGAGAAGTTCTCGGGCAGGAAGCAGCGGTTTCGGAGAAGCCCCGCCCACAGCTGGACCCCCACGATCCCAAAGATGAAAAAGACAAAGAAGCAGAGCAGCAACACATTGCCCAGCATGGGGAGAGTATCCAGCAGGAGAGTGACCAGGATCCTCATACCTGCACAAGGAAAAGAAGAAAGGACAGTCAGCACAGACTCACAGAACATGGCCGGAAAACTGGCCCAATAAAACAACACAGTTTTATATGAACGCCTCCTCTGTAATAGCTCAATAACTGCATGCACAATTCTCCATGTTCTCGCGCTTTCTAGTTTACGAGAGCCAACTGTAGAACGCTAGCATAAATGTTTATACAGGGCCATAAAATTCTGAGCACAGGAAACATATCCACTAAACTGATTCTGTGTACTGTCTTCTGGTGGCCTCGTGTCTGCTGCAGACCTTCCCTGGAATGTTTTGTGAAACCAGGTGAGTAGAGCATAAATGATGACAATCATTTCCTATAGAGGGCTGTGGGAGTAAGTGCTGGAGCGGAGTAATCCCGCCCGAGCTCCTGGCAGGCTCGGCGCAGGCGGCGGGACCAATGCAGCCAGCTGTAATTTGCACATTTGGAGGGAGAGTGAGTGGCGATAAGCAGCAAGGCATTATCAGCAGCCAAAATAAATGAATGACAATGAAGGATCCGTCTCACAAGATAAAATGCCTGTCCACGGTGTGGGCTTACAGCACTCATTATTGTGCTGCTGTGCCGTTTCTCAAACTCATCATTCCACAGACAGGTTTAGTTCCGCAAATCCACCAGCCTGGAAAAGCACACCCTGATGGAAGAAAACAAAACTAGAGAAATACCCGATGCTGCATTTCTTGGGGAAATTCAATCTAGCTGCCATCTATACTCTAAATTGTTTAGGTTAGATCATTGTTATGTTATACTAAATTAAGCTTACACTCTTAAAAATAATGGTGCTTTTAATGGTTCTTTGAGGAATGCCAAAAAAGAACCACTTTTGGTTCTGACCTGGCTCTCTACTGCCCTCCTGCCCACTGTCCTGCTCTGAGGCCTCGCGTTGATTCATCCTTACCTCACTGCATGACTATGCTTCTGACCGTTTATCTGTATGGACTTTATCATTCTCATTAATGCTTAATTCAGTTTTTATTGTTGTTTTTATTCATTTTTTGATTCTTATTATTATCCGGCGACGACCTGAGGAGGATGGGTTCCCCTTTTGAGTCTTGGTTCCTCAGGTTTTTTTCTCTCGACCCGAAGGAGTTTTTCCTTGCCACTGTTGCCACTAATTTGCTCAAAAGAGGCTTAGACACGGATCTCTGTAAATCTGCTTTGTGACATTTGTTGTAAAAAGTCTATAGAAATAAAAATTGAATTGGTTCCATGAAGAATCGTGTATGTAATATAAAGTAAGAAAGAAGGTTTACATCAAGTGAAGGTCTGTTTAGACCATCAGAAGGTTCTTCACAGTCATACATCTCTATAAACACGGTTCTTTATGGTACCAAAAGTGGCTCTTCTGTGGCACTGCTCAAAGAACCATTTGAAGCACCTTTTTGTTTAAGAGTCACTTAGACCTGTACACCTACTCATTCATGCAAGTATGTAACCAGTCAAGGAACAGATTAAAATCCCGCAGAATTAAGCCAGCACATCCACGCAGAGCAAGGCTAGTCTTCCAAGGGTTAAGAAATGCAGTTCCGCTTATGTGGTATATTTGCAGTTGTCCATTAGTTTACTTGTAATTAGAAAATGCAACCGTACAACTGTAAAGGCTGAAGATAATGAGCTGCTGCACGACCACGGTACTCTCTCACTGCTAATCCGCTGTGTTTAGATGGAGCATTTATGCACTTTTCTGCCCTCTGCTCATTAGTGACACAAATAACCAAGGGCTTCACCCGACCACAGCGGCTCAGCGAGCCTGGCAAGCTGGGCCTAACAAGCAGCGAATCATTGACAGTGGCACACATCACTGTCCGTGACTAACCAAGCAATAATTCCACATGAACAGGATGTTACTCTGGAGAAAATCTTCTCACTGAATGCTTACACCTATGAGGCAAGAAGCATGAAATACCAGACACTGTATTTCAGTTTTTCTGTCAATAGTGTTCTTCAAATGAAACGCTTGAAAAAGAGGCACCATATTCTACACTTTTATTGTATGTTGTGTAGTTCTTCCACTGAACTCCACTTAAAAGCAGTTGCGTGACTTTATGTGCTAAAAACAGTCACGATTCCTTAATATATAATCGGTCTCTCTCTTGGAACCTTAGAATTAGAGGGGCTGTGGTTGTTACAATGCCTGTAAGATCAATATGAGAGAATTAGCTCTGTTCTGATTGGTTGCAGTGTCTTGTGACTTGTTCAAAAAGCAGTCCAGCCTCTTTGTTACAAGTTCAGCATGGGCAGGGCTGATCAGTTTTAGGCGTAATTGGTAGATTTATATAAATGTAGTAGGTTTCCTAGCATCACAAAAATAATCAATTCAAAACAGTCTGGTTTTCCCCCAAATATAGCACATTTCCAAATATGGACTGTATAGACTAGCGAGTGAGTGGTGCATGTAAAACTTTAACAATGTGAATGTACTTTATCCAATTATTTTAAATTCAGCTTTGCAATATATGGACTCTTTTATGAAATATTATTAGGGATCAACAATGAAGTAATAGTCATTCTGTTCTTCTCAAAATGAAGCATCTCATTTTAAATGAATAACTTGGATACAGCAGGTTGGATCAGTAAAAAAAGTAGGTCAAATGAAGATGTAAGTCAAGTTCTAATGATCTTTTCTTCCACTAACTGCTCCTCTTTTTAATCAAAGTGCTGACAGAAAGGTGATCTCATTAGAGATTTCGGTATGTTGTGTAGCTCAGTATGGCTATAGGCCGCTTACTTTCCCAGAAAGAGGCCATTTGACTGGCATACAAACCAACCAACCACAGACTGTGGTTTTAGCATGATGCAACGCTTCCACAGAAAGCCCCAGGAGAAGCAAAGTGCCGTGTACCATCAAACACGCAGGCCACCTTGTTTACTTGCTGCTAACGGCTTCAGATAAAGCTCTAAACCAGGGGTCGTATGACAGAAACATCTTCACTCTAAAATCTTCTCTGTTTAGTTGCCATGACAACATCAGACAGGACCGAATTTAGGACAGAGGCTTTTACAGAATAATATTCCAGAAGTTTACCATCTTAACTCTAGATCAGAACAGAGGATTACAGATGTACCCTGACTTAATCGTGTCCTATCTTTAGGATAACTCCTACAGTGTGCAAACCTCAGTCATTCCACTGAAGCAAGTAATGTTAGCATTTTAAGCATGTGGAATACAGGTAGTGCAATGGCGCTGTATCCTGTATCCCTTGTGAGAGTGAAGATTTTCTACAAAAAAAACACTCCAAACATGTTCTCCCCATTCCGTCATACCTCCCTGTCACCTGTGTGAAAACCTGGCCGATGAAATATTGCAGTGATGACAGTGAGGAATGAGGAGGCGAAGTTGATCATTTGGCTGTTTATGAGGAGAAATAGCACAGAGGCTGAATTTGGGGAATGGAAACTCAAACTAGGGAACAGTGGGAGGAGCACTTCTGCCTTTATTTTTAACATAAATAATGTCTTACTATAACTTACATTGTCATTTTTTATATTTTTATCAGGCTCGGAAAAAAAACACAAGGGTGTATAGTATGATAGAATTCCTAAATTATGATATGAATTGCTTCTGTAATTCAAACTTGTCACTTAAGACCAATATCTTATATGGCCCAAGGGCTGCGCAAAGTGTTGGATCATGAGGTTTACCTTAACCTCACCCTCTCAACCAATAAGGGAAGCTTTTCATATTATATAGGTCATATAAAATGTTTATGGAGTAGGAACTCCTTAACTTTCAATGCAAGTCAAAGTTAAAAATTCTGAATTCCAAGTCATTCTCGACCACAGAAAAACATACACTTTTAAAATCTTCAGAAATGTTTTTCAATCACGCAACTGTATCTTCTCCCCGTCATGGTGCAGAGAGCAGGTAACTGCTTGTGACTGCTGACTAGCTTGCATTCAGTTTGATACACGCAAATCAGTTTTCTTGTCAGACTGATAAAACACAGTGTTTGGAGGCGTGCACACACAGCTGTGTGGATAGCCAGTCAGAGCATGACCGACAGTGTGACTCCTGGCAGTTGTGGCCATCTAAGAGTATCATAAATATCAGACGGTCTGTGAACCTCAGGGGGCGGGCCGTCTGAAGCTTAAACTACCAGTAAGAGGGCCTTTCATCTTTAATAATTCACTGCAAACTAGAGACAGTGAAGGGCTGCTCTAGCTCTCAACAGGTGGCTAAAGTATCTTCACAAATACCCTTTATGAAAAATATCTCTAGGAGAAATTATTCCCTGAAGAGGACCTTTAAATACCCTTTGCTTTGCTAGCTTACCCATTCCCTTAAAAAGCCATTCCCCAGGGGTGAACTCCATGAGCCAGGCCTGTTCTGGTCCCAGTGCTGGAGTGGAAAGAGACCCCTGGGATAGTCTGCCCTTTTGAGTCCTTCATATATGCCAAACAAGTCTAATATCAAAAGCACAAGGGAACGAGGAGATGTAAGCCATGTTTTGGGATCTAAGGCCTCGGCCTTTATCCCCCATCTGCTTGCTTACAGATTAGAAAGGAGAAATTTAAGTGGCACATTAATTACACTTTTGATGGCTAAAACATGGACATCAATTGCAGTGTGTTAGGAATGTATCACGCTTAAACCTCAAGGGCATCCATAACTGACAGCACACCAAACTCCTGGCATTAAACAGCTCAGTCTTTCTACATTAACTCAATAGCATTTCTGACTCAATTTTCTCTCTAAGCAAAACTCATTAAGGGGCACTACAGTGGACACACTCATGGTTCAGAAACTGCATAGCAACAATAATCACTTATTGATTCATACACTCACATCACACTCACATCTATCAATCATCCTATTCTTGGGTTGGTAAGCCCTGCAGCAACATCAATTCACCAAATATGTCACTTCTCACAGGCATTCTTTCACCTTCCCTCTCTTGATCAGAAAGGTTCCCATGTGCTCTGCTTACTACTCTGGATCTTAAGCCTCAGAAGTTAGAACTCACGTTTGATATTCAAATGTATTTTTAATAACGTGAGCTTGTTCACACTTTGCGTTTACATGTGTTTCATGTCTGGATGGTATTCTCAGCATTCATCTTATCAACAGTAAAGGACAGGTGGTGTGTTCAAACGACAGAAAAACTGAGAAACGATCAACTGAGAAACTTTTCTGTGAATAGTGACGATATTTCCTTTCCATCACTAAGGGCGTGTTTATACTTGTCAGCTTTGGTTTGATTAAAGCATACCCTGGTGCAATTGCTCTGCTAGTGTGGTTCGTTAAAGTAAGTGTGAAGTATGAACACAATACAAACCAAAAAGGCATCTAAACAAACCAAACGCAGAGTTGTGCAAAGGCACAGGGTCACTCAGTCTCAACCCTGCCCGTTTGCTCCACTAATGTCATTCCATCTGCATCTGCCCACTTAATCACAGGTGAGTCTCAGTGCAGACCTGCACAAGTTTCTCAGCTTCAACTTCTTCTGTCTAACGCTTTAGTTTTGCGGGGCTCTGTTCCAAACCATGCACTACCACACTTCACACTAGCTGCTTTCCAAATGCCTAGGTCTGCAGCCAAGGTATATGTGTTATATGCGCGCAGAGAACTGTAGGTAACCGAGGGCCAGGAGGGATGCATCAGTTGCATCCTCCAAATCGGACGTTTTCATTTAAGGCTTTTAGCAGACACTCTTATCCAGAGAGACGTACAAAAGTACTTCACTGTTTACTCAGAAAAATATCCTTAGCTAGTTTTTACAGGCTAGGATCCAAAAGATACCTATAAGCTGAGATACTACTAAAAAGAAAAGTCAGTATGGAGACCATAATACTCTGTACTACCCTGGAAGTACTGGAAGAGGTGGGTCTTCAGTCAGCGTTTGAAGATGGCAAGCTGTTTGGACACCCAGGGGAAGTTCGTGCCACCAACTGCCCTGAAGTACGGAGGGGCTGGTCCATTTTTGGCTTTGTAGGCCAGTGTCGGACCGAGCGTAAGCTGCATTTCTAGGCTGTACACCAAGGGTTCTTCACTTCGGAACAGCCTTCTATGACGTAGTGGCCGAGAAATAGCGACCAAGCCTAGGCTTCGAGATGCAGCTACTGTTTCAAAACTAGCCACCATTAGAATAGCATTACTTGCCTCAGTAAAGTAAAGACAGTTGTACAGTTTTATTATATAATTAAATTATCACTATTATTATCTACATTAAAAAATTCATGGTTTAACACGGATATCTAGACAACATGATTTAATCAGTCAGGTGTAAGGGTTCAGTGCTTTTTTCATAATTATTGCGTGAATTATGCAGTTCCCGCAGACAAAACTGCCTTGTGCAGAGTTCTCCATGCAGCCTTGTGTCATGCATGCGTCACACGTCACCTTTTTTCCACTTTTTGATTGCAAATATGTCAGTATGAATGCAAAGCAAGCCAGGACTTGTATAATAATTGTATAATGTATAATTATCTCGCTTGGTCCGGACCAAGGGAATCGAACTATGAGAATAAACACACCTTTAAATGCATCTCCAGTGTGATCAGATGACATTCAGTTTTACTTTAGTTTTCAGCCTTACACCCAAGACACACACTGAGTTTGGGTCTAACCTATGAATGCACAGAATCTAGCAGCCCACTGACACACTCTAATGTAGTTACTATACTTTTTTCTGTGTTCTAGCTTCAAGCTGTCTTCTAGTCGGTGAGTCAGTGAACTGCTATCATTGCGTCATACAAACGCCCAAGTTCTGCCTAAACTGTCAGTGGCTTGTAATCGCTCTTTTGTAATCCAATCATGCAACGCCCCTTTCCGCCTTGTAGGTGGTGCAAAATCTAATACAGACTCTCTCATCCGCAGTTAAAAGCATGACTGGGCAAAGACATTGTATCTGTATCACTGCCTGTATTCTCCTGAGCACCAGCCCGCCTTTCCTCGTTGCTACACCCTCATCTCCATAATCCAGCAGTCTAATCACCTCACGTCTCAAGAACATTTGTCAGCTGCCCTCCTCTCGCTCTCTTTTCAGGCGCTAATCTACATGTCCACCCTTCCAATTACAGCCCCGCGTCCAAAACCCATGACCATTCCGTCACCCTGACACACGCTGACCATAGCACTTTTCATCCCAAAGAATAATGGACACTCAAGTGAATAACCCATGATTTTCCCACTCAACCTCCAACTGCCCTCTAGATGTAGACCCATCCAATCCTGTACTATTTCAGGTTATCTAACAGACTAAACCAGATTGGGCATGAAAAACATTTTTTACTTTTTTTTGATTTTTTGATTATTTGATATATTTTATATGACTTCACTTGAGATGTGTTCTCTGTACCATCATCTCTGTACCTCACAGTAAACTCTCATTCTCATCAGTGCACACCTCTGTCTAGTTTATGATCAGTAACTTTAGCTCCACCTTCATAATTCAACACAATCCATACAAACCGTACGTGAGATCTAAGCTGTGAAAAACAGCCTGCTTTGTATGTACATACACCCTCCTATTCAGTATAAAGTGCTTTGGCTAACCCTGCTGAAGTCGGGGCTCAGAGTGGTCCAGTGGACTAAGGTACTGCCACTATGATCAGAGGATTGGTGATTCGAATCCTAGGTCATGCAAAGACATGTAAAGTCATGCTGCTTGCAATCAGCAGCCGGAGTCCCAGCGAGCATAATTGGCCTTGCTCTCTCAGGGGTGCCTTGACGGCACTTCCTCCCCACATCACATCCTAGTGTGATGTTGGTCAGCACAGGCATGTATCAGCTATTGTATCAGAGCTGGCTAGTGCTGAAGAAGACATGTCTGAACCCTTCACCTTCTAGTCTTCACCATTCTAGTGTTGGGGGCATTGCTAGTGATAGGGGGAGTTTTCAATAAACAGGGATTACGCGATTGGCCTTTAAACTTGGGTATAAATTGGAAAAATCAGTGTTTTGGAATTGTGCACAAGGCAGAGCAGCCAATCAGAACAGAGGTCATCTACATATATCAGTAACAGACAGTTTAATTCCATGGGGGGAAAAAAGTGGGTAAAATGGTTTTGAAAAAAATGAATTAAAGCTGTCTTTTGTTTCCTAAACCACGGCAAACATCATGCATGGATCTAAACTAATCAACAAACAAACAAACAAACAAATAAACACAAAGAAAACGTAAGATATGGGCCCTATGAGTAGAGGATCTTCTCTCGGATCAGTCAAGCATTTCAGAGCTTTCTCTTTAAATACCTACAAACAAAAGGAAGGAGAGCTTGCTGTATGTTGGGGCTTATATTTTGATTTGTGAGGGATATGTATCTCCTGACAGGTGCACCCAACTCCTCCATCAATCAAGCCGCAGGACTGGAGAACAACAGGACATTCAGTTCATTAAAGCAGGAAAAAAGCCTAATAAAGGACAGCAGAGAGGGACAGAGGACAGGAAGGTGAAGTGAAAAACAGAGAGAGCAAGAGACAGAGAGAGAGAGACTAAAGGACTAACTCAGAAGAGTTCCTATGAAGTGGACACTGAAGGTATCAAACCAGGAGTCTGGTTTTAAGTGCCTGTACATGAAGGCTGCAGCCTAGATCAGCTCATCAGTCAACTATTTTATACCCTGTCTGACTCAAATGACGCTTTTCGAGCACTGACTGCTTTTTAAGTTGGACAGCCCAGTGATGGATGACGCGCGTTTGCTTCTTATTACATCGCCACATGTTTTGATTAGAGCTGTTAAAATAAGTGCACGGATGACAAATGAGTCCGACAACACAAAACTCCCTACACCTCCTATTTTCCCAATATCATCCCGCAGCAGGTGACGTACAGATAGAATTATTTCCAAATTAATTCCGCCATTAGGCCGCTAATTAGCACGAGTGACTCTTGAATAACAAATAAGCCTGCCTGCTCCCACCTGGCTGGCCCGTACTTTTGATTGGCACAGGTATTAATTATGTAGTAATGCTGTGAGAAATGGATGTACTCTGCTTTTCTCCTAATGTTTCCTAAACTTGCCACCCGTCACGCCTCTGACTGCCACCTCGGGGCCTCCGAGGCTAAAATGACAGTGATTGTGTCTTTGCTCGAGTAGGGTGGTGCTGTCTCACACTGTGCTGGGTCACACACAGACAGAAGGCTAGGAAGATTGTCTAGGTTTATAAGAAGTTCAGTCTGAGTGGAAAGTGAACTAATGAAAATGCTGAACACAATCTGAGCCAGAACCAGTGAGAGAGAATGGGATAAAATGGCTGAATAAGAAAGGATGAGCGGACAAACGAGATCCTGGCTGGATTGGTCAAAGCATTTTTAACTGGACTTTATCTCTGTTTAAGACCTTTTAGGCCTACATCAAGCTCTTAACAATAGGCTACACTTAGACATTATCATGTAATTTTTAAAGTTTCATCAAATATTCAGGCTAAAGTATATTCTTAGATTTAGCACCACTTCAGGTAATAAGATACAGCCTCATATAGTATAATAAAATATATACAAAATTTGGACTTGGGCTTAAAAACAATCAGAACCATTAAAAAGTTAGAAATAAATAAGTAGGTCAATTCTCTAATACTCTAATAACCACAATGTGTCCGCATCCATTATTTGGTGTTAAAGTATGTGGACATCCTAAATCCACACCTACCATTAAAATCAAGCACTGAGCTGGACAGCTTCTATAGACAGAATGTAATATGAGTCATACTGATGATTTCAGCTTAAAGGTGGATGCTACCCTTTACTGTATGTGCATGCCACACACAATGTGTCAGCGACGCGGCGGTTATTCATTTTCAATGAGAGTCAGTGACACTCAGCCATGTTCGGCGTCGCCAGCATGAGCGACTACCTATCAGGTTGTCCCGTTCCCTCAAAAATACTTTTGAAAGGGTTCAGTATACTTACAGGAAAAATTCCCTCCAAAACAATTCATAACCATCATAAAAAGCAATTCGGGCCGACATGCTGCCTGCCTGCTCACTGGTGGATACAGCCACCAGCGACTCATCGCCTGCTGGACGTGTAGTGTTGAGTGGTTAGTTGGCTGTGTTGTTGGCTGCCCTGCTAGGTGTACCCTGGTGAACTGTAAGCGCTTTTTCTGTGAAAGGGAAGCGTCTGGATGCAACATCAACTCAGTTACAAAGTAACTTGCTAACTCACACAAAAACCTCATAAATAGTTTGTAGCGTTTGGCTAAAGCTGACTATTTGTTAAAAGATGGGCCTTTATCCGTAAAAAGACGCCATGTTCAACTCAATTCAGGTCTACTCGTTTATAACGTCTCTGGCTTATCTTGATACTTCAACAGTTCTGTAGCTTTATGCACAAAAGGTGAGCCTCATAGTATCTTGGACTGTGTGCAGGGCTCAACAGTTACCTTAAAGATCCTTCACTTAGTTTGGTGGCTACCAAAAGAACGCTACCTACTGGACTGCACAGAGTCAACAGTAAGCTTTGGTGAAGGAGGAATAATGGTGTGGGGCTTTTACACCATTATTTACGGGTTTAGCCACTGAGTAAAAGGTGACGTTAATTGCTTGTTCCAGTTTTCTTAAATCTTGTGTGAACCTTAGCAGAAGAGTGGAGGCTGTTGAAGCTGTTGGCTGTTGGGCGACTCCATATTAATGCCTATAGTTTTGTCCTGGAATATCCAAGGTGTGATGGAGAAGTGTCTACATACTTTTGTTTTGGTCATTTAATGTATCTGTTTCTTATTATTGATATTTATCTGATAGTTATCTATTTTTGATACTTATTTATGCTCTTTTTTATGCTATAGAGTTAAATACGTTTGTGAAGTTGGAAAGATATCTAAAAGGAAATTAAATAATTATGGGTTCAATAAAGAACTGAGATTTGTGAGTGTGAAAAACCTTTTAAAGGTCTAAGGAACCATCACTTAATGTAAAGGTTCTTCACACTCATATCTCTATTTTCATATCTCTATATTTTTTGTATTAGTTCGCAGAATTGTTCACAGCAATGCCCAAGGCCCACTGTTCTTTATGGAACCGTACATGGTTCTTCTATGGTGTTGTTCAAAAAACCATCCGTAGCACATTTATTTAATTTCAAGAGTGTTAGGTGCCAGTGTTCATAAGAATAACCCAGTTAATAGCAAAGAGGAAAGATGAAACAGTGAAGCAAGCAGTGCAAGCAGGCAGCAGGACAAACTACTTGTTTTCTGAAATTTTACACTGTAGAAGGGAATAGCTGAAAATGCAGAGCGTGACAAGACAACATGGACAATCGTCCCCTGATGGGATGGCCTTTCTGATAGGGTTAATCTAAATGTTACACCCTCCTATTTAGTCCCCTCAGGAAGAATTAGCCCAACGTAGCTCCACAGGAAATTAACAACAAGGGTAGTGGGCGCGTTCCTGGCATGGAAAATGATTAAAGCAGTCAGTAAGCAGTGAAGAGGCAGATGAATTGTCCTTGCCCTGCCTTAGACTTTGTTTGCGTGAGACACTTTTCATTATTCTCCCTTTCCAGCTTGGAAGTGTGTGTGTATGTGTGTGTGTGTGTGTGTGTGTGTGTGTGTGTGTGTGTCTAGGCAAGTTGTAAAAGGCACTGAAGAGGAAAATAATCTATAAATCTCCAGTCCCTAAACCCTGAATGGCACGAGACAAGTGGTGAACAGAGGCAGCTCTGGCTGGGGAAAAGAAGGAGCTGCTGGCTGGCCGGACTTGCCTTCAGCTGCCTGAAAGGCGTGCAACTGCTACCTCACGCCACTGAGCAGCTACGTTTCAGCACTAAATGTCAATTAGATCGTCTTCAGTTACCACATAATCAACATTATGCAATCACTCCGCGTGATGGTTTTGACTAAGCCATGCTGTCTAAACACAGCAGCTGGTTCACTGTTATTGTTAAAAGGTTGAGAAATTAAGGATTGCCACATTGACTGAAAATGAATGTTTTCACCGTGATCATCACAGCGAATGAGCAAGGGTTTGCCACATAATTTTTATCTGTACAGTGTAAAAGTGAGAAATCAGACTTAATTTTTGACTAATTTTTTTGTCAATTTCCAGTCGAATATCCATTAAGTTCAAGTCCTTTTTTATTTAATGATGTGGAGGTCTGGAGTCTTAACTATTTCACGTTGACTTTTATTGTGTGTAAGCGGATTATTTTATATGAAATCTCCTCAGAAATATCTTCTGAAAACTTACTCTTAATGGTCATAAGCTAAAAATTAAATTAGTGAAGGGTTATTATTGTTCAGTGCTGGTAATGCGCTTTATACTCACTGGGCACTCGGTTGATAGCTCGAAGAGGCCTCAGCACTCGGACAGTACGAACAGCAGAGAAACTGACATTCTGCAAGTTGAGAGAGTATTCCAGCATCCTGTGAACATAAACACAAACAAACATTAAATGAAGTAATTAAGACACAAAACTCTGCAATTACAATTAGCAGTTCCCTTTACTGAGAGGAACAGCAGTGTTCACAGGGCCTCAAATTGAGGTAGTATGACATTTGAACCTATACAAAGCACCGTTACATGTCATTAGAAGCATTTCACCAGAGTTAAAAAAGTCATGAAAGCAAAGCCCACAGTCATACCTATGTCTAAATATACAAAAAAGGTAGAGATGGAATGACAGATCGACTATGTATCAGTATCTGACGATTTTCCCCAAAAATGCGATCAGTTGATTTTTCTAGCTGATCCTGAGAGCTGGGTAGATCATTTGACCCATAGTTCACGAGTTGCTGCAGTGTTGCACGAGTCCCCTCAGTCACATGACCCAGCAGTTTCCTTATTACACTTCTAGATAGCAATATGATCTAATTCACAGCTGCAGAACCACATTGAAGCCAGTTTTGAACTTTGCTTTTAGCTTTTCCAGTATGTCGTTTATTTTTTTTAACTACTAACATTTCTGTAGAATGTGTAAAGCTAACGTACCTCATGGAGTAAGCAGCATAAAGACTTTACTCAGCCCAGTGCAGTGAGTACAGCAGAATTAGCAAGCACAGCTAACAACAATTTTAGCAGTACAGTACAGTACAGTACAGTGGATGGGAATTCACGTCTTAGCATGGGAGTCCGACAGTGCTTTGAATGTGGTTGATGAATTAGTCCATCTCTAAAATAGGGTTCTATATAGTCCTTGAACCCCTTTTTGGTGCTATACAGTTCCATTAAAAAATAAAGAACCATATAAAAAAGGTTTTCTACCATTGAGAAGAAAGACTTAACATGCAAAGAACCATTTAAACATTCAAATGGTTGTTTGACTTATGGTTCAACAATGACCATTGCTTTTACTAAAGAACCCCTGAAGACCCCTTTTAAGACTGTATCCACGTTAAATAAATAAGAAAAATTATTACTAATAATTACAACAACCTTTTATGTAGAATGAACATTTATGAACTTGAACGCAGGGGATCCTATTTGTTCTCATCTTCTCCAAGAGATATGAGACATGATACTGCAGAATTTTACAACGGCTTCAAGTGGCTCATCCAATCAAACATCTACCGAGTTTTCTGCTTTTAAAAATAAAGTCAGACACTTCGTAGAGATCTGAAGGCTCTCAGTGAACCTGTTCAACCTTAGGCGGCATTTTTCACCCAGCAGCATAAATGCCAGAAAGAGGTAAGAGGAGTAATGGTGACAAATATTGGCTCGGATTTCATTGACTTGTGGCACTGGGTGCATTCTGTTTGCATCCAGCTTGGAAATTTGAGGTCTCACTCAAGAGTTATCAGCACCAGATCAAAGCCAACACTGCTGAGGGCTCCACTCACCGGCCTGAGTGCATAGTAGATCAATAAAGAGCCCCCAGGAGCTATGAATTCAATTGGATTCGTTTCAGTCAGGTCAAACAGGGGTATCCAGTGGAGGTCAACGTAATGAGATCTCCTACAATAGGCACATGCCAGCAAATACACATCCATATACACACACGTACCCACGTAAGCACACCCACCCACACACACAGACACACACACAGCTGTTTAACACATGTAAACTTTGGAGGGAGGTACATGAAAAATTCCCTGTTTTTTTTGGGGTTTTTTTTGCAGCCGGCAAGCGGAGCTTTGTGTGTCTGCTAGTGTTTGCATGCTCGAAACTACGTAATTACAGATTACAAAGCCGTGTCTCTGACAAACTGTCTGGCAACATGGCAGCAGGATAAATTAGTTCTGTATTGATTTTACTTGAAAATAAATGGACATGAACTCCTCAGCACAGGTTTCAGGCATGGCGCATGGGGGAAGGTGCGGTGCGCTGATCAGATCTGGCGTCAACAGACGTGGCGTCAGAAAGAAAGCATTTCCAGTGCCTTCAAAAGATCATACATGGATCGCGATGGTGCCGATGATGATGTGCGAACACTGCGAGCCTCATTAAGCAAGCAGCGTTCGGAAGAAATGTGTTCCGCTTTTGTTGCTTCTGAAATCTGCGGAGCAGCTTTTGAGGATGCTGATTGGCCCTGATGGAAACCAGCTGGTGGCCGGACTAGAAAAATAATAACAGCGGTGACTAAGTTTAAAAGAAACGGAGGGATGGGAAAGGACAGACCCTAAACAATGTCAAAAGACAGAAAACGGTCTGATGTCTAAAGCAGTTCCACAGTGGCTGGAGGAGAAGAGAAGGACTGAACTAGAAGAAGTGAGATATATGCAGAGAGAGAGAGAGAGAGAGGGAGGGAAGGGGGAGTTCTTGTGAAGTGGACAATGCAGGTATCAAAACAGGAGTTTTTCAGTCTGCGAGATAGACAGAGAGCAGGAGAGACAGGACAGAGGCATAGAGGACAGCAGGAGGAACATAAGGAGACAGACAGAAGGAGAGAACGTGTTTGGCTGGTAAGACACTCCACAACTCTACAAACTGCTCCTGAGGCAGCCTAAGAGAGAGAGAGAGAGGGAGAGAGAGAGAGAGAGAGGGAGAGAGAGAGCCCTAAAACAGGGGACATGTGACCATATAAATGCTCCCATCAACGAACTCTTGTATCCACTTGTTTACACTCATACATCAGAGCATAGCAAACAAACACTAAAGTCATGAATAATGACACGTAGATACATAACCAAACACACACATTCCTTCTACCTATAAACACACTAAATACACACACACACACACACACACACACACACACACTACTAAGAAGAACATACACAGCCTTTAAGAAGC
Source organism: Salminus brasiliensis (assembly GCF_030463535.1). Classification (NCBI taxonomy): domain Eukaryota; kingdom Metazoa; phylum Chordata; class Actinopteri; order Characiformes; family Bryconidae; genus Salminus; species Salminus brasiliensis. Next base: position 19,224,819 of record NC_132899.1, read on the forward strand.
ATGAAATCAGGGTGTTTAATATAATAAAATCAGTTCAATTAAAATAAAAAGGAAATTCCCAAAAAACCTAAAAAGCATCAGGTAATGCCTCATATTTCCCCTCATATGACCCAATTTCCAAGCAGAAAACGTGACAAATGTGACAGTAAACATTACAGTAAATTATTATTATTATTATTATTATTATTATTATTATTATTTGCATCATTGTTTAACTTAAACACAAAGATTATGAGTTACAAATCAATGTCAGAATCTGGTGTTAAAAGTAATTTTGTCTTAATCAGAGTTTATATACACTAGTAATCTGCCTCTGAAACATTGAGAGTGTTGTACAGTGCCAGAGACAATGCATAAAAGTCCCCAATTCCCCTTGAGCATGAATCACATCCAGAGGGAAGTCGCCAAGTGCATTTGGTGCTGTTTTACATGGGTCTATGTATACATTTCCAAGGAACTATCTGGTGGTTCAGGTTTTTAGAGGACATCTCCTTTTTTTCCACTACCCAATACCCAGCATAGCTTAAGTAGATTTAAGTAAACTGATTACATGAATTACATGAATAATTTATGTTGGCACCAAAATACCTTTTGCTGTGTAGTTTATAATAAATACCTACAGCATTATTACAGTTTATTACTGCTGTTATATAAACTACATTCCCTACATTACCAATACTGTAAGTGATTCCAAACTTTTGGACGCTTAGGCATAACACACACACACACACACACACACACACACACACACACACATTCATGCGTACATAAACAGCTTCTAAAGTGTCTGGTCTGGCTTGAAGGCCACTGAGCACACACACTTACACAAAAACACACATCCATATTGCATATGCAGACCATATAGATCACACATAGGCCGCTTATGTATCATACATATGGAAGTAAGTACAGTACATGTGGTTTGAATTTTCTAAGCCTAATTCTAAACCATAACATAAAAGAAACTCAAGTCTTTGCTCTTTCAGCTTGAAAAGGAATAATAGAAAACCAAAAGTTGAAGTTAAGGAAGAAAACGGTCATGTTAAAATGATTAACGACTGTTAGTAAATATTACACCGTCAAGTGGACCTCTGGGAAAAATAGAAAACCCAGGACAAATGATGGATATAAGCCCATTAAAAATGAAATATGGAGCTTTTGTAAATAAGCACTTTGCAAAGTTGGGTGTCTTTCATTGGTCCTGATGTTGAAGATTGGCCTTGTTTTTCTCTGGTTTTCCTAAGAAGTCAAGGCATTTTAGTCCTGCAAATGTGCAAAAACAAAAACATCCTTGCTCCCCAACCAAGAGACACACACACACTCATGTCAACATAAACAGCTCATGTAGTGTCTGGCGGAGGCTGAAGGCCAAGGCTGAGCACCTAACTCTGCTCGTCTCTTATCTGTTTGTATATGGCAGAGCTCTAGTGAAGTATGGCACACTTTGCCAGAATCCCTCTGTGTCCTGACAACAATGGCCACACAGTCAACAATGGCTGCTCTGCGCGTATGCAGTGCCAGCAGGGAGGGCACTATAATAGGAAAAGTATGAGAGAGGCCAGGGACCGCGATTCAAAACAGCTCTGACCTTCAGCATCCGTAAGAAATCAGCTCAATTCAATCCCCAAGTGAGAACACTGAGCAGAGACCATGTTCTTCCATGCCCTATTTGAACATCATGTACACCAGCAACTGGAGGAAAGAATGAGAGAAAGCACGCGAACACCGGCTGCACCCTTCAAGACGGCATTCCTTAACCCTCCGTAGCGCCAGCCATGCCACTGCTGTTTAACTGACAGAGAGAGGCCGAGTTAGGTTTGAGTGAACGTCCTTCTTCCTCCCTCCCTCTCCCTATCTCTATCTCTATCTCTCGCTGTCTCTCTATCTCCGTCCCTCGTTGTCTTCAAAGCAGCAGTCCTGGCTGCAGTTCAATCAGGGCTTGGTGCCTTCCACCACCTGGCAGGTTAATGAAGCGAGCTTCAGAGAGGTTCACTTCCCTACAGCCACATTCAGATGGAGGAGAAGATAAAACGCTCTCTCTGTCTTTCCTCTTTCCTTTCTTTCTCTCGCTCGCTCTCTCTCTGTCCTCACATTGCCCTGTCCCTTTAATCTGTGCATCATTTAATCTCTCATTTTCCTAATCTACATCCTTCCTGCCTGCTTCACAGATGGTATTATAAAAATTATACAGTATATCTTTATCTCGAACCAGTATATGACTCATTTAGAATTTCTATAAAATATAAAATGACCAACTCCTTGCACTGGCCGATGCAGATACCAATAATTGATCATTTTGCTTTTTAAGCACATCATGTTTACACTTCATATACGCAAAATTACTCATGCTGCTGCTTCAGAATTCTGTGAAATGTCAAAAATTGCAATTAAAAAAATCTGGGCTTTTCATTTGGAACGGCCGATGCAGTAAGTGCAATACAGACAAAGAGAGGAAGGTAGATTATAGTAGCTAACGTTAAGTTAGACAGCTTTTACAGTAAAAAGATCATTCACATCCAAAAGTTCGAAATCATTGTTTGTAATGAAGGCACGGACACTACTACTGGCACTGCACACAGGCATTTCATGACTCCAAACCCTTTTTTAGGCTCCTCAGCGTGCATTTTGACAGTACTACATTAAATGAAAGCCATATCGAGAACACAGAAAGCCACAGTGGATCACATATGACTTGAATTTTACACAGAGAAAAGGCAGATGGTCTTTTGGTAAACAAACAAACGCTAAGGTCAGGTTACCTCAGCTAGCGTTACTGTCCTAGCCCTGTCCCTATCCAGCTCGTATCTTACAGCTCAAACACAGCCAGGGCATATTGGGTGAGAGATGCTATATTTATAAATGCATCTGAATGAATAGTTTATTAGCTTCACTGTATTTCATCTATCATATAATATTTCCTAATTTTAGAACCTTTTAAAGACCATTTATTTCCGAGGGGGCACTTGCTACAAAATAAAAAATCCTAGAGGAAACACATAGCCATGAATTTAACTAGATGATCAGATGGCAAGAGGACTGGGTCAGAGCATCTCCAGAATGGCAGGTCTTATAGGAAGCTCCTGCTATGCAGTGGTTAAAACCTACTAAAGAAGGACAACTCCAAGGAAGGACAACCTAGGGCTCATTGAAGCTAACCATACAGACCTCACCTCTCAACTTGCAGAACTTAAGAGAATGCTCTGGAGCCAAATAACAGTTCAAAGGTCTTTTGGAAAGTTTTTGCCTCAACAGGTCAGAGCTGATTTGGTGGCTACACAATTTCAGGCATGTGATTGTAATGGCATGGCTGACTGGTGCATCAGGCACCTATAACTAGTCGTAATCGTAATCACGGATTTTGTAGTTGGCTGTCTCGTGCTCAATATGCTTCTGATACCTGGTTCCAGGCAGCACATGGGTGGTTGGTGTGGTGCAACCGATAGCACCACTACCTGCCAGTGAGCTACCACACCATGTGGGAGACTGGGGTTCGATTCCCGATCTGGGTGGCTATGCTGCGCTACACCAATAAGAGTCCTTGGGCAAGACTCCTAACACCACAATGGCCCACCTCTGTAATACGAGTAACCTTGTAAGTCGCTCTGGATAAGAGCATCAGCTAAATGGTGTAAATGTACTAAATGTACATCAACATGCAGTACTTTGACCACTTTACACTGCCATGTTCCTCTCAATTATTCCCTCTCAACTATCTCTCCAGCGAGACTGCAGCCATGGGCCGCTGTTCTGTTCTTAATGGAATATGACTGATTGACTGATTACACACAAAACTAGATGAGCTGCCCCTAGCTGAGTTTTCAACAGAGGGAGATGAAAAGCTCCTCTTTTTCTTCATTCGCAACATCACTCTGATTTCTAACTTGACAACTCGCTGAGATATAAAGGAAAGCCCTCAAAAGACGAGCGACGACAAAAGAGAAAGAGCACAATGAAGCAGCAACACATTTCTTGCTGTTTAACAAACAGCGATGTTCTCTCCCGCCTTTGATGGAGAAAACACACGCCGTCAAAAAAATAATAACACTAATGGAAATTAATTCACCTCAATGGCAGCGCCGGTCTGTGTGCATTGGTCAAACAGCACTTTACCAGAGGGAGGAGAATAAATAAACAGGAGAGACCTTTTGGATGCCTTTTTTTCCCTGAGAAAATATTTGACGGCCTTTGTTCACGATGACTTTGCCCTTGTCTCTTCCCCCAAAAAGAGGCTTTTCTCCTGCACATAACTTGTGTCAGCAGCAAGTCTGGAAACAGTCCGAGGAGCATCAATAAATCAGGGAGAGGAGAGGGCATTTGGGTGCGGGCTGCAGTTCCGTTTTGTGTGTTCTTCAGTTCAGAGCTGTTGTGGTGAAAGCAGTGCTTAGGTTGTAAATTTTTATGTCTCAGAACGCCGAGTAGTGGTGCTGTAGCACTTGAGTCTGCTCTGGCCCAATGAATGGCCTTGGACTTATCTCAGTCTTTGGTTACTATGTTGTCTGGTCTCTAACAGGGAAAATGACGGGAAAACCACTAGGTAATTTCTCTGAATTAACAAACAAATTGAGAAGAAAAAATCTTGGTGTTAAAAGTTATTGTTGGGGCTTTTTTTTTTTTTTTACCAGGTCTGAATACAGTTTGAAAATGCATTAGACATAAAGATCAGTGATTGGTTTCTGGATAACATCTAGTCTTTGGATTAAGAGTTCAAGTACAAGAGTTTATTGTCATATGCACAGCAGAAACAAGCAGTTATAGATAATAAAGAATAATGAAATTCTTACTTTGCAGTTCCTCCATTTACCGACATGATATCAATATAAGAGAGAAACAATATATATTAATAATTAATAAAGCTATATATGCAGTGGCCTCATATTAATAGGTTCATGTCAGAGTTCAGCCAGTTCAGAGTGGAAGTGGGGAGGAGGTGTTCATAAGCCTGATGGCTTGTGGACAGAAACTGTTCGTCAGTCTGGCTGTCCTGGACTTCACACTCCTATAGCGTTGGCCCGATGGTAGGAGCGTGAAGAGGCTGTGTTGAGGTTCCTAAGCGAAGAACACTCTCCAGTAAGCTCGTTTCCCCAAACATAACTCTATATATTGGCTTCTGCATCAATGTACTACCGTTAAGTTAGATAGGTACTACTGTTTGATTTGAATTGATTTGGACTTCATTGGAAGACAATGTCACCAAGTGATTCCTTCAGCTCTTCCACACAGCTCCACCTCTTACAAATGAGTCTGTGTTGCCTACTTTATGAAAGACCAGGACAACAAGTAAAACTTTGTTTGCCTTCTCTCGCTGAAAAATACATCCAAGTTTTATTACGCTAAGTATATCCCTGTTCAAAGCGTCAGTGCTGTTCTAACATGTAGTTTGCAAGGTATCAAGACTTTTAACATTACACAAAATTAACAAGCATTCATGCCTGTCTGTACATGTATTTGTCATCTATGTCAGCCAATTTACAGTTGTTTGCATGATTGACTTAACCCTTATTATCATAGCTACCACAATCAGTCCCTGTTAAACACAGTATTTCCTCCCTAATCTGAAATCTTACACAGATTCAAAGTCCAACTTCTACCAGAAAACAAAAGCTCTTGTTGTTGTGGTCCACTACTGTTAACCAATGTGAGTCCAAAATGCAAAGAAAATGATTTTTTGCAGCTCCAACTCCATTTTAAATATATTTATTTATTTATATTCATTAAGTCACAGAATATTGAGATTTAATATTTGCTATATTGAGCCTTTCTTAGTTTAGAGAAACTGTTAAAATATTTCCATCCACCATGCATCCAAACACTAGCTACCTTCAAAGAACAGTTTGAAATCACCTGGCCTCTGCATAAATGGCTGTGCCATGTCCTGACACAATTACCTTAAACTCTCAATGCAAGCATCAAGTTTTTGTAACAGGAATCTGGTTTGATGATGACCAAAACCAGCTCCTGATCTTTTTTATAGGCTTTTTATGAATTTATTAACAGTATCTGAGATACTTATGTACGTATGAAAACATTAAAGTCAATAAAAGCAGCAAAAACTAACTGTCCTACATCTCACTAAGCCAGCCAATGGCTCTCCAACAGAGACACCAAAACAACAGCGGCCTGATCAATGTGGGGACGTTCTTAGCCATCTGTAAGTACCTGTGAATGGTTGTTATCGATTCCAGGCGCCTCCAAATACAAATATGAGATGAAGGAGCTCTCAGATGAAAGTGCTGGACACAGTCCAGTGTCATCAGTACTTCTGGCCAAATGGCATTCCTAAAGCTGAAGCCTTTATTACCTTACCAAGGGCTCCTCAATCTGGCCTGGGGAAGGGAGACTCTATTAAGATTGCTTATGTGGCTTCCACTGGATATGATGATCAGCATTTATTATTATAGCTGACTTTCACTAGAATTTAACCAGGGTCCAAAAGGCTCCACAGAGGCTTCCGACTTTGGCATAAAGCCTAAAATACTTAACTTAGGCTTCTGCAGTAGATCCATGAAAACAGCAGAAATAACGGATAATAGCCCACAGCCAATTTGGAAACATTTGAAGTCAAAACTATTCACACGAATGTGTTCGAATGATACCAGACACACACTAGTCAGTAGACATTGAGTAGTCAATGAAAGGTCTCTGCACAATCGCGAGGCAAGAACACAAAAATAGCATCCGTCTGCATTAGACAGTCATTGACATGTCCAGCAGAGACTACTCTAAATCCTCCTACCAGTTTCATTTTCCAGCTTTAATAAAAAGAAACAAAATGAAAACTGTAAATTACACCAGGTGCACTCAGTCTACAGGGTAGAGGGTAGATCTGTAGTGCACACAACAATAAGGGTAGTACGCAAATGAGGTTTAATGAGGTTTGAGATTAATGCAGGAATTTTATTATTATTATTATTATTTTTTTTTTTTTTATTCATACTCTACTCAACAGGAACTGCTAATTGTTTCCTGACATGAGTGATGGCCATTAAGCTGCACTCATTGTTATTGTCATGACCACCAGAAAATGGCTGCCCTTCAACTGTCGCCTGTCTGCCTCCAGCACTGCCGAAGAGACACGGCTGGGGAGATTTCCAGGGAGTGCATTAAACAAATGATCAATCTCTCACAATAAGGAGCTACTGCACATACTGTAACATGCACGTGTGTGTGAGAGTGTGTGTGTGTGTGAGAGAGAGTGTGTGAGAAAGAGAAAGAGAGAGAGAGAGAGAGAGTGTGGTTTAGAAAAACAAGGTAAATCCACAGAGGCTAACTAAAGTATTCCCTGGAAATCAGGAGTGTTATGAAAGCACATGCATGGACTCAGGTTGGGCTTGGTGGGCTTAAGTCCATAATGAGGTGCGAGTGTGTGCCTGAGGAAAGCGAGAGGGTCTTTCTGAGTGAGAGAGTGCAAGGCTCAGAGACAACCTGTCACAGCCTTCACTCGCTTCTGTCAGCCTGCTAATATGAGCGAAAGACAACCGGGAGAGAGAGAGAGAGCGAGAGAGCGAGAGAGAGAGAGAGGAAGGTAAAAGAGAAACAGAGAGACATTAAAACGGTGGCAGAGAAAGAGGAAGAGAGAGGAAGAGAGAGAGAGAGAGAGAGAGAGAGAGAGAGAGTGAGTTAAAGTAAGTGAATTGTGTCTGGCCTCGTGTCTCAGGGTGTAAGTGTCAGAAGATTGTATTCAAGCTCAAGGCAGCCTTAAAGGTGCCAAAGAATGCAGTTGTCCTCAGATATATAAATAGTATGTGATTTTGCTTGGGGCGAAAATGCTCAAATGGCGGTTAACAGGCCTACTTACGAAGCTGCAGTTACGAGGCCTGGTTCATGTAGCAACCCATATTTCCATAACTAGTGTGCAAAGTTTTCAGGGTATCGTGCACCTCATCCTCCATATTCTTTACTGTTTCAACAGCTTTGACAAGGACTTTCGCTGGTGGGCTGGGTTTATCTAAATTATGTATATTAATAAGACAGAATTGGCCCATTTTCCAAACCCTGTTTTGGTTATGCCAGCTTCGGAAGGAGGACACAACCGTACTTAAGGTTCATGGTATGGCACTTCCAAATCCCGAAATCTCATTACTCAACTATCTCGAGGAAAATACTCTCTGACATTCTAGGTCCCCTTTCTGAAACCCTGTGCAATATAGAAACTATTATTGCATCACCAGTGTGAAGAAACATCACTCATCCTCAAAACCAATAGATACTTTATCCGTTTTCCAGGATACAGCTCACTGTACATGTTTCAAGGACACTACAGACTTGTACCAGTCTTCAATGAAGAACTGCAGCTAGCAAAACGGGGCCTGAAATATGAACACATTGTCTCTAATGTCAACGTTAATTTAGTTGGCAGCGCATTATGCAAATTCTTTTTATTTTCCGTCCCCAAACAATCTCACCTCTCCCAAGGTGAGAACAGTGTGCGCAATAAACAATTACAAATTCAAAGTGGCGAGGAGAACTTATTGGCCTGATGAGCGAGTGCGCGTGATTGTGCTGAAGTCTCTCGCTTTCTAGTTGGTTTGACTTGAAATGAACTTTCCACTGCGTTTCCACTGTTGAAACATTTCCACCCGCGAAGAACGCTCGTGCCTCTGTGAACTCGGGCCAATCAACCGGAGCTCCTAAGTGTGAATAAAGGCATTGTGGAGGAGCGAAAGGGCAAATCGGCTTGGCTGGAAGCTGAAATGAGTCTGCACTCGTTGCCAAGCAGCTGGGGGTGTCTGAGGCTGATACCTTCGCTGGTTAGCGCTGGATTCTCTGAGGATTTTTAAAGATTAAGAGGGGCTCTAAACGTCTCTCCAGCTGAACCACACACAGACATAAGATACTAAGCATGCATGCCAAACGTTCGGCACTCGATCAGCAGCCTGGCTCGGAACAGAGGAAGCTCTGATACATGAGATACATGAGCTAAATGGTGTCAAAAGGAGGCATGAAGTGCAGTACTTAGCACAATCCAGCCAACTGTGGAGAAGAGTGAAATCTGTGTGTTCTATTGGTAATTACTTTCATGCAATTACTTTAAGCAATTAACTGAAGTAAACTAGTTAGTTAGTTTAGTTAAAATAGTTATTAGTACCAGGTCTCTTCATTTAAACCTTGACCAATATGGTTACTTTTTATATTCAGGGTCTCGTATACATGATCTATAAATACTCAAACTGCTAGTAAACAGTCTAGTAAACAGTGTAGGCCACAGCTTTGCTTGGGTGTGTGCGCCGGTAAGATATTGGGTTAGAGAGAGAGGTAGGGTCAGATATTGGGTTAGAGAGAGAGGTAGGGTCAGATTTGGGTTAGCGTGAGTGGTAGGGTCAGATTTTATGGAAAGTGAGCGGTAGAATCAGATTTTGGGTTGGAGCAGTAGAGTCAGATTATGTCTTAAGGTCAGATGTTGGGTTAGAGAGTGTATTGGGACTAAGTTTAGGGCAGAGGTTAAGGTTAAAAAGTGTTAGGCTTAAGCTTTGGGTTAGAGTTAGTGTTAGGTTGAGATTGAGGCTTTGGATTAAGGTTGATGTTGGGGTTGGGGTTAAAGTAAGTGTTGGGTTTAGGTTTTGGGTTAGAGTGAGTGTTAGGTTCAGGCTTTGGGTTGAGGTTAAAATTAATTGAATAGATCTTAAATATAAGTCACTGAGTGAGATGGACTTTTTTGTCTGAAGACCTTTTACATTCTAAAGATTCTGATGCTAATTAAAGAGACATATATTGTTCTATTTGATAACTTCTATTTATTTAAGTCAAACTAATGTATTGTATATTGTATAAATACAATATATACATATCAAAAATCAAATTAAATCTTGATCTCTTTCTGTCCTGAGAAATTGTCTACAGTGCTGATTTAAAAGGCACTTCAGCCTAACCCTCCACAAAACACTCCATAACCATGATAGCACTACTTACGCTATTGGTGAAGAAATCTGATTAAGCATAATACAATACAACCTATCACTGCTCACCCAAAGCTGTGCGGATGGTAAGTATGTGATCTGGAGTGCTATCAAAACAGCCGTGGAGAAACTGGTTTTGCCAACATGCCAGCAGAACATGCCAGCAGCCTGTCATTCCCGCGCGCTTCTCTTCTGTGTACACACTTTGGCTGATGGCTTATGGATATCCCTCCACATGCTCCATATGCTGGGGTAATTTCTATCTCAAAACATAATCCTATGCATCTCTCAGCAATGCATGTGAGGTTCGCTCCATGCCAGCAACGATTGGCAACAAAGAACATGGGGTCCCTAGGTTGGGACAGATGAAGCTCAGGAAACGAATATAGGTGAATGTGCTCATGTGAGTTCAGCTCCTTGCACACTGCAAACATGACCCTTGTTCTACTGTGTCGATGTCTATGGTTATGAGTGTGACCAACATGATTCTTTAGCAGATCTGCAGATTCACTGCCATATTTATTATCACCTGTTTTTAGACCCAAGTCAGAGATGAAAGAAGGAGTGATGGATCAGAACTTACAAGCCTTTCATACAAACAGGCTTCACCCAGCAACTGAATACAGATCAACAGGTTTAATATATAATATAGGTCCACTTACTAGTGTGGGTTTACCAGTAAAGTCCACTATTAGTGTGGGTATATTAATGAGGTCCACTTACTAGTGTGGGTTTACCAGTAAGGTCCACTATTAGTGTGGGTTTAATAGTAAGGTCCACTACTAGTGTGGGTTTACTAGTAAGGTCCACTATTATGGTGGGTTTACTAGTAAGGTCCACTACTAGTGTGGGTTTACTAGTAAGGTCCACTATTAGCGTGGGTTTACAAGTGAGGTCCACTTACTAGTGTGTGTTTACTAGTGAGGTCCACTTACTAGTGTGGGTTTAGTAGTAAGGGCCACACACTAGTGTGGGTTTACTACTAAACCCACACTAATAGTGGACTTTACTAGTGAGGTCCACTTACTACTGTGGGTTTACTAGTGAGGTCAAATTACTAGTGTGGGTTTACTAGGAGGTTCCACTTACTAGTGTGGGTTTAGTAATAAGGTCCACTATTAGTGTGGGTTTAGTAATAAGGTCCACTATTAGTGTGGGTTTAGTAGTGAGGTCCACTTACTAGTGTGGGTTTAGTAATAAGGTCCACTATTAGTGTGGGTTTAATAGTGAGGTCCACTTACTAGTGTGGGTTTAGTAGTAAGGTCCACTTACTAGTGTGGGTTTAGTAGTAAGGTCCACTACTAGTGTGGGTTTACTAGTGAGGTCCTCTTAATAGTCTGTGTTTACTAGTGAGGTCCACTATTAGTGTGGGTTTAGTAGTAAGGGCCACATACTACTGTGGGTTTACTACCTAAACCCACACTAATAGTGGACCTTACTAGTGAGGTCCACTTACTAGTGAGGTCCACTTACTACTGTGGGTTTACTAGTGAGGTCCAATTACTAGTGTGGGTTTACTAGGAAGTTCCACTTACTAGTGTGGGTTTAGTAGTAAGGTCCACTATTAGTGTGGGTTTAGTAGTGAGGTCCACTTACTAGTGTGAGTTTACTAGTAAGGTCCACTTACTAGTGTGGGTTTAGTAGTAAGGTCCACTTACTAGTGTGGGTTTAGTAGTAAGGTCCACTACTAGTGTGGGTTTAGGAGTAAGGTCCACTACTAGTGTGGGTTTACTAGTAAGGTCCACTTACTAGTGTGGGTTTAGTAGTAAGGTCCACTACTAGTGTGGGTTTACTAGTAAGGTCCACTTACTAGTGTGGGTTTAGTAGTGAGGTCCACTTACTAGTGTGAGTTTATCAAAACCCTCAAAATGAATTTTTAACAACCATTTTCTAACCTCTCATTATCCCTTAGAATGTAAATGAGCTCTGTTCTGACTGGCTGTGCAGAATTGTCCCTTGTTTAAAAAGCAGTCTGGCCTGAAACATTACTTATAACTTTTGTTTGAAAGTAAATAGTAATGGGCTATAGTAATGGGACTAAACCGCTATAGGCTCAATAGATGGACATATGGATGTGTTGGTTTCCATGACATCGCAAAATCAAATAGATTAATTCAAAACAGGCAGCTTTTGCTCTTTTTTTTACTCAAAAGCCTCAAATCTATCTTCAAAATGGCCACTTTACAGAAGAGGAAACTTTCAATGAAAGTCAGTGGAAAAATATTTTTGGAGCATTTCTATTGGTCCATTTCTCATAACATCATCACACAACGTAAAGAATGACAGCCAAATTTAAATTATGTCACATATGATTTTCAGTTTTACACGAAGTTGATGACATTTGTACTGTACAGACTGAAGAGTGAACAGTACATTCTTAGAAATGAAGAAAAACAAAAGATACCACTGTGTGGATGTAATGGACTCTATGCAAAAGTTACTTATAGTTACTTCACTTATTTTCACTTAGAATACAGAAACTTTGACCAGGGATGTCCACACAGTCAGTTTACAGAGTTTCACCTAAAATCACTTAGAGTTAGAGTTTCTAACTATGCTGAATCCAACTTTAGCATAATTAGACTTCCTACTGATAATGAAATCAAACTGAGAGTGAAAGTTAAGCGCTGAGTGGCGTTGTTAACACCTCAGTTGATGAGCTTTAAGAAAGCTGCAGAAAGTTTAATCTGTCCTCACTCACCCAGCCAACACAATGAAGAAGTCTAGCCGGTTCCAGGTATCTCCAAGGTAACACTTTTTGCCAAAGATGCCCAGTGCCACCATCTTAATCACCATCTCCACAGCAAAAAAGGCAAAGATGAAGTCATCAAAGTCCTACAATGAGAAAAGCAAAGAGTTAGCATTACACTTTACCACTGCAGGCTTTGCAAAACTGTTCCTCTTCAGATCAGAGTGCAGGAGACAGAGCCTCTGGTGCTTTCTAAATTGACAATTTCACAAACAAATATACAACTACATAAAAAAATAAATAAAATAACAAATCTCCCAGCGTCATATGGAGACTGAAAATATATTTTTCTCTGGAAAATTTGCAGCATGGAGCGTGTGTGTGTGTGAGCGTGTGGATCTATAAGCTGACTCCAAGTGTACACAAAGAGCCGACTCATGTATTTTAAGTACAAATCCTCAACCAGGACCTACCGCGATGCCCTGAATGCAGGGTTCACAGCGTTCTAGGCAGGAAATGCCTTATTTATTTATGATAAACACACGTTTTCAAGGAACACACTGTAAAAGATCCACATGTAAGCACCGAGCATATGATTAATTAATGCAAAGCCATCCAATTAAGTGGAAAAGTGAGTTTATAGCAGGAATTATGAAGTTTACTTTGCATTCTGCCCTGGCATATTTGCTCGCGGTGCCAATTTGTTTTCCCTGGCTTTATCCTGCATTCCATATGAAGATGAAAGATGTTGTCTAGGAACAGTCTTGACACAGTGTGGAGAAAAGAAATCATTATATTATTCACAAAACACTTGTTTGTAATGATGTGTGAAGCAAATTAACAATACTGGACACTAGCGGTGGCTACGCTTACTTCATCAGAGATGTTCAAAAGGGCTTTTAATGGAAGCAGGATGTTTTTGAAGTCTAAATAGAAAAAAGCAAAGAGAGAAATGCTATTCCATTATGAATAGCAAGAACAGCATCAAATCAGCACAGTACATCCGGTACATTTCATTTGGAATTTAATAAACGGATGAATAAACCGATTTCAGAAAGCTTTTTCCATTTATCTCCCTCCATCAGATATGCGTTATGCCATGGAGCTGCAGGTCTGTATTCTGCAGGATGATTTAAGACAGGATTATGAACATAACGTACAAGTTCATTTTTCTGTATTAACTATTAATATAGTCTGGTTAACTGCACTTCTCTTGGTCAGAGATGAAAGAGTCTAGCCAGCTGGCGCACTTGTTAATCACTCGTGAAATAGGCGAAGGCACTGGGGCTAGTCTGGCCTCAGTGACCCCTTTCCATTCCCTCAAGGGTAATTGTCACCGCATGGGAAATGCACCTGGATTTCCTGAGCCAGCTGGAGCATTAGTGATGACTCTTAAGCAAGGGAATCCCTCCAGCCAAGACGCTTTCGCAATGCAGGGAATGTTAATGAAGTTGCAGCGGATAAGCACAGCGTCAAGCTCGGCATCACTTCTGCGCTCGCACTAAATTGTTGGCCACGCCACCTCCTTCACTCACTGTGGACCAGAGCTTTTGTCATTCGGAGTTAATGCTACTGCACCATTCTTTTCTATGGGGAACACTGTCAAGAGGCCGATTCTGGCACAGTACGGCGACAAGTCATTTAACATGAATGCTCTGGGACGCTTTTGAATCAAATGAAAAGGCCATAAATTGTAAGCAATATTTTCATGTTTGGCTCGGGAACACCACTGCTGGTCGTACGGCTGCCCACATGGTGTGTCGGAACACAATAAAGTATGAAAAAGGGCGCACAGGCACAGCAACCACTATAGAAAAGAGAGACATTTTTATTACTCATGAACGACCCTGGATCACCGCACTCATCACCCCACAATATCATAGCTGCCACATTTGTAGCACAGCACAGCTAAAGTTGCAGGCAGTACTGTTAACAAGTTGACAGCTTTTATTGCAGAGTTACTTACTGCTTATTTAAATAATTAAATTAAATAATTACACTTTTAAAAACAAAGGATCCTGAATGGTTCTCTGCTTGAATCAGGGATGGACGTGCAGTCAAGAGAACTGGGACGATAATGTTTGCAAGAGAAAGAGAAGAACTGTATTAAAGGATTTCCCAGGCCTATGAGCCACTTCCAATGTAATCTTATGTAAAATGAATGGAAAGCACTCTGCATGTGCCTGCCAGGCGAACACTGGAGTGCACATACACTACAGAGAGACCCGCTGTATGCCTGCTGTATCCTCAGTGTGTGGCCATCGGCCAATCACACAAACTCTGCCATCTGAATGACAAAACACAGTCACAGCAATCAGGACAAGTGAACTGGAGCTGATAGATAGAGGAAGAGCTAGATGAAAAAATATTTTCTGCAAATTCAATGCAGATTTTTTGGACTCTGACTCTCAACTGGACTAACTACAATACACCAATCAGCCTTAACATTATTACCATATGCCAAATATTGAGTAGGTCCCTCTTCTACTGCCACCAATATCTGATCATTCGAGGCATGGACTCCACAAGACCTCTGAAGACATCCTGTGGCCTCCATGGATTGCATTAATGAGTCTTTTTTTCTTTCTTGGTACTGACCACTACCTTTAGGTCCTGTAAGTTGTAAGGTGAGTTGTGGGGACTCCATGGATCCACCGTAAACACCACACAAGACCTGGCTGATGTTTTGGAGATGTTCTGACCAAGCCGTCTTCCAACATAATTTGCCTTGTCTAAGTGGCTTAGATTTTTAGGTTTGCCCATTTTTTCCTGCTGTTAACACCCCACCTTCAGGTACTGACTATTCACTTGCTGCCTAATATATCCCATACCTTAGCAGATGCCACTGTGAATGAAGATAATCAATGATTTCTACATATGATATGACTGATCGGTATATTATCTGTTGAGAGATTATTATTAAAATAATGTAATGTCAGTCAGGCCCTACATGCAGTAAAATGCAGGATATAAAACAAGACACATGTTCATGTCACTTACAAGCAGACATTTTTATTATATACAGATATAACAGCTTCCTCAAAGGCATATTCTCAAAGAACAACAAGGTTCTCTTAGTCTTGTATGGTGTTTGGCCTGCTTAACTGTGTGTACATGAGCGTGTGTGTCTCCATAGACCTTCCATGGTTCAGCAGTTCTCTAAAGATAAACAGCACAGACGGGGGGATCCCCTCAACACAGCACAGCTCAAGAATCTCCACACAGCCTGCTAGCATGCCTAATGATCTACTATTCTCCGATGTATCTGTCTCTCTCGCTCGTTCGTTGCATCTCTTCCTCTTCCCTTTCCCTCCTCTCTCAGCCTGCATTGTTTCATCTATCTCTTTCAAGATTCCTCCCTCATCTCTTTTTCGCCACCATCTCATCCAGCAAATTCTATTAAAGACTTGTCATCGCTCTCGTTCATATCTTCTGCAGAGCGTTTAAAAATA
Source organism: Salminus brasiliensis (assembly GCF_030463535.1). Taxonomy (NCBI): domain Eukaryota; kingdom Metazoa; phylum Chordata; class Actinopteri; order Characiformes; family Bryconidae; genus Salminus; species Salminus brasiliensis. The sequence continues at coordinate 19,240,853 of NC_132899.1, forward strand.
GCCGGAGTTGGTGGGGAGAGTCGCATGTGGTGTGACTGAAGGCGAAGGAGTTCATCTGTGCACTGTGATCTTTTTGGCACTGAATAAATCTTCTCATGGTGTCCCCTTTGTTGTCCGAGCAGCTTAGGCGTTTACTGCCTACGCAATGGGTTTGATAGGATTTTGCCTTTGCCTTTGCTGGCAGAGAAGGTTATTCCAGTCCAAGTGATGCCCTCTCTCTCTGCTGCATATATTTATATACACACGTCCATATGTACACTCGTGCCTCACGCAGACACAGCAGCATGGAGAAACATATGGCCTCCGCGCTCTCTCTACATGGCTGTATTTCCACCTAATGACAGTGTCTTTCATCACACATGTATACAGAACAGTTGCTATGCAGATGACAGTGTCATTGTGTGTAAGGCAGATGAATGTACAGAACTTACAGTGCATACGGCATGTGAGTAAACATTCAACCACTGGAGTCCATTAAATCACTGAGAATACAAAGGGGGGAGAAATGCCAAAAGTGGCAATTATTGGGGGCCAAACATCAATTTGTTATTATAGTGCCCTCAATTAGTCCATACTATTTTATGTATAACCTCAAAGAATTATGCTGCACACGTGTTTTATATAAAAATATAATTCATGTTTTTTCCGCATGAAGGTGAATTTATCGATTGATACTTTAATTGTATAGGTTTGTATAAGTTTGTATAGAAAAGCTTTATTAAATCTAGTCTAAATGACTTTTTTTTGGTTAAAGAGAAGTCATTTCAAATAAAAAGGAATAATAATAATAATAATAATAATAATATATTATTATTGATTGATTGATTATGAGGGGGTGCAACAATACATTGAAACACTGTGTTATCACAATGCAAAAATATGACATTGGCTGTGACCAAAATGGATTGCGACTATTTAGAGGACTATTTACTGCCCTTAAATGTAAATAGGGAGCCATTTTGGTCACAGACATTGTGTTAATTATGATATTTAATGCAACTGCATTGTCTCAGCATCAAAGTCTACATGCAGCCAGCACCAATCAACAACCCACAATCATGTCACACAATACACTCCTCCCACCCGTCAGCTTTAGTCTCACTAGTAGATTACACGCCAACCGAACAGTCTAAAATATCATGAAAATATTAAATCATGCATTTAGTTTTGCAAACTGAATCACGGACAGGGTGCATTGCTGCAGTCCTAATGATTATGGAATACCACTGCAGAACTGTAGAATAAAAAAATTGCTTTCTCTGCAGTATGTCACTGCAGCATATTTTTTAAACATATCAACACATAGAGGCACTGGGCAGGACTTCATCTTGATTGACCAAACAAGAGATACAATTATTTTGAAGATTGGATTAAATATCCATAATATAATATATAATATGAGTCATAGCTCTTTAAGAAAAATGATCCACACCCCAGAGCATGTGATTAATACAATTAGCACAATTAGGCTAATTTGGACTTTTCTACAGATCTCCTTGCTAAACCGTAGAAACAGCTCTGATTTACTGAGCATAGTTTCGATACAGACAGAGTGAATAGCTGAGGACTAGTTTGCAAAAGTAGGTTTTGCATATAATGCAAATGGGTTCAAAATTCAAATTCAAAATCCAAGTGCAAGGTCTTTGGGGTTTTTTGACTGACATAATGCAAGGAATCCTGGGAAGACAGTCTCACTGCATAACTCACGGTTTGACAAAAAATATGGCCCAAAATGTAAATGCTGGTGTAAATGTGGTGATTGAGGGACTGCTGGTATGCTGGTAACCATATGCTGGACTGCAAAGAACCTGCAGGATGCAGCTAGGTCAAGAAGGTAGCACACTGTTCCACTGTGCAGTGCTGCATGCACAAAAAATAGCCCTCAGCTACATGGAAGAACTCCTAACCCTGACTTTGCCAAAATAGAAATATTTGACCACAATCAGCAAAAAGATACTTTTGGAGAAAAAAAATGCATTTCATGAAAAGATGTAGCACGGGAGGTAGATCTATCATGCTTTGTGGTTGGCACTGGCATTGGCAATACTTGAGAGAAAAATGGGGGGGGGGAAACAGCGTCCTGAATGCAATTGTAAAACCATCTGATAAAAGGCAGAAGCTGAAAAGGAGACCACCACGGACTACCTGAAGAGACACAAATTGAAGCTTTTGGAGTGACTTTCACCTCCCGTGACCTAAACATCATGGAAATATTGAGGAACAGGCTGCAAAGCAAACCGACTCAATCTCATCTCTGAACTCAAGGCCTTCTGCTGAGAAGCATGGGGACAAAAATCCTACAGCAAGAACTGAAAGACATTTGGCTACAAAAAGTGCTGGCAAGCTATAAATTCTGGCAAAGGCAGAGTTCCCCAATCATGACTCTGTAAAGTGCCCAAACATTTAGCACAGCCCCCTTTATTTTATTTTTTTTAAATAAAGGAACTGTACATTCAAATGTAGCTGAAATTATAATGATATATATTGATATATAACTAATTGATTAGTTACAGAGGCTGTGTTTACTCCTTGTCCAAAAGTGTAATGTGGACAAGGGTGCCCAACCTTTGCATAGTGCACAATAATATATATACATAATTGTATATATTTTAATAATTTCCCAATCAGCATCTTACACTGAAAGATTGGAAAAATGGGAGTCCCCTGAACAAAAACAGCTGAAAAGAAAGGCATGCTTATACCACCTGGGGGAAAAGATAAGGGAAACTTCCCTTAGAGACAGAAAGGATCATACTGCGGGGCACATATCCAGCTCAACCCATGCATACACGACTCATTTAGAGATATCTGGTTCATGCTCTCACAGGAGGAGAGGGAATGACACACAGAAAGAGAGAGCAAGAGATAGAGAGAGAGGATGATATGGAGGGAGTGCCACCAGTTAATTCAATCAGTTATGTTAATACACACGTTGAGAGCTGTGTGTCTATACCTCGGTGACAGTGAGCTGTGGTGATGGATGATCACACCTCATACTTTCAGTCACTGCGATTAAGACCCCCCCACACACCCCTTTCTCTCTCTCTCTCTCTCTCTCTCTCTCTCTCTCTTAGAACATCAGAACATAAGCCTTGGCCAAAATATCATATGAAAAAAGGACCCTATTGAAATTTTTTTAGATATATTTTTCACTTTCATAAGCAAATCATAAGAGAAAACATCTGATGAACGGTTGGTGTCCTGGATTGGATTTACAGAAATGCAGTCAAAGTACTGGCAATAGGGGTGAGGCTCGGCCCTGTACGCGGTAGGGATATTTGTGTAAACAAGATCAAGCACATTGGCCCCCCCACTGGGTTGCAAAGTCCACAGGCTGATGGAATTTAGAGAGTGCGGACTTCAGATTTGCATGACTGAAATCTCCAGCGACAATGGAGATCACTGATGGCCCCATGCGGTTCACATAGCGCATACTTAGCATTCGTGCTGAGGGGATAGAATGTACGCTACACTGATATGAGCACCCTTTTTTGCACGGTAAATCAAATGACCTAACAGTTTCTGAACTCCAGCACCTACAGACTAGTGCAGTGTTCACACAGGCCCACTCCTCGAGTCTTAGCGTACTGATCGGCATTCCTGTCACCGTAAAAAGAGGCTTGCCCTTCATGCTTACTGGTGGTGATCAGAATAGTGTTTGTCAGACATATATTCCTGTAAAAACACACATGCAGCAGTCTCTAAATTCACACTGGGTACATTGTATAGTCTGCTGGGGTCATAGCTAGTCCAGTTTACTGTACAGAGATTAGGCTACGCCATACTGGTTACAGTACCCCTCACACAGCACTGCACTTAGCAAGCCTAGCGTACATTTAGTGCATCTCCAGCAGGAAGATCTGAGAGGTGAGTTATTGATTGATTTTGAAATGATAATTTAATTGAGGCGCAGGTGGATATGAGTAGCGGTTGTTCTGAAGCTCATACATGTATAATTTCGAGTTAGAGATGTGCTGTGACAGCAAAACACACTGTTTGGTCGGACCTAGAGTGGCTGCTGACACTATAGGTCTGTAATATAAATAAAGGTGCGAGGTTTCACTATGCAAAAATGTGCTTTGTGAAGTAATTCACATTCTATTACTTATGATTTCTAATGTAACCAGGATCAATCAACAACCCATGTCATATGACACACTCCTACCACCTCACTGCACTACTTTAATTAGTATACGACCCAATAGATTGTGCAACTTTCCTCATTGAAATTCTGTGTGAAATGGCTTAAGAATACTGAATTTTGAACCCAGCACTGTGAATCACATCGAATCATGGACTGAGTGTGTCATTTCACCTCTAAAATGATATATTCTGTTCATTTATAGGGACTGGCTGAATATGCGTCCCTGGCATATCTGATCCAGCAACTCTGTCCTACTTATACACACACACACATTCATGTGAAGCTGCACTGCATTCTGTCAAAGCTGCTATCATTCACTGACTGATACTGAATGAGGAAAACCCATATAAGCATACACAGGCTGATTCTTCTGGTATTCAGAGCAGTATTAATGCCGTGTTTAGACTGGTGTAGGTGTATGTGAGGGAGAGAGAGAGAGAGAGAGAGATAGAGAGATAGAAAGAGAGAAAAGGGGAGAGAGAGCACGAGCGATAGAGAGAAGCAGCAGAGGCATAAACGAAGATGTGTTGTTGTGTGGGCAGAGACGCGGAGGCAGAGAGGGAAAAAAAAGAGGGAGAAAGACAGAGAGACAGAGACAGAGAGCGATAGCGAGATGGAGAGAGAGCGAGAGAGGTCCAGCTCACTCGCTGGCTTTATTATATCTCATTGGTTTCTATTATTCCACCAAAGGCATTCTTTTTTCCAGCTCATGCCGAGGTTAACCCGAGTCCGCTGGCCCTGGAGACTCCGCATAGCTGTCTGACAGAGATGGGAGCTGATTGGCTGTCTCTGTGAATTACCTGGCAGCTGGTTTTATCGTCTTATTTTCAGCAAGGATGTGGTATTTCCATATGGTAAGGGGGAAAGTGATATGATAGTGCCGCTAGGGAGGGTGATCGCTATTAACCCACGCGTCCATACACACTCTCGTGACCACTGTTGAGTCATCACCATTTTGCAAATGGAAGGCTGGCTTTACACATGAAACTTTCATACATCTAGCTGTAGGTATTCCACTAGTAAACACTACTAGTGGCTAATTTTACTAACTATTTATTCATTATTATTATTATTTTTTTATATCCCTCATCATTCTGGCTACAAACACTATACATCCAAATGTTTGTGGACACCCCTTCTAAGTTGCTCATCGCTGACACAGGATGTGCAAACGCACATAGAAATAGCTTGTCTGGACCACATAAAGAGATACTGCCAATAAAATAGGACTCTCTGGAGCAGATGAACCTATTGGCACCAGTGCTAAAATATATACCCCCAGCATTGAGCTGTGGAGCGGTGGAACTGTGGTCTCTGGAATTACTAACACTCTTGTCACTCACGCTGAATGCAATCAAATTCTCACAGTGATGCTACAAACTAGTAGTCACTGCATTAAAGCAGCATAAACCTTTTTAACACCCTTGATTTAAACAGAAACATGGAATGAGAAGGAGTCCCAATACTTTTGTCCATGTAATGTACAATCATCTATGCTGTGCTATGTAGTGTATATATGTATCTTTGTAATCTTTCTATTAATTCCCAGAACCACTGACCTGTCCACTACATTAGACACTCCTACCTAGCTGGTCCACCTTATAGATGAAAAGTCAGAGACAGAAGCTCATCTGTTGCTGCAGTTTGTGTTGGTCATCCTCTGGTCCCTCATCAGTGCTCACAGGACACTGCCCGCATGATGCTGGGGGCTGGATATTTCTGGTTGATGGGATGTTCTACGTCCAGCAGTGATGCTGAGGTGAGCACTGCTGTGTCTGATCCACTTGTACCAGCGCAACACACACTACTAAGACACTAACACCATGCCAGTGTCACTGCAGTGCTGGAAATGACCCATGGTGGTCATGTGGGCCACCATGGGTTGGCTGAAAGGCTAGCAAAGGCTAACAAAGTATGCAGAGAAACAAATGGACTACAGCCTGTAATTACAGAACTACAGAGTGCTTCTATATGGTAGGTGGAGCTGATATAAGGGGCCGTGTTCATTCCAAACCAGGAGTGGTCATTTTTCTACAGACTAGATTCAATTTCACATTCATCTTAAGTGTCTATATAGATGTGTGTGTGTGTGTGTGTGTGTGTGTGTGTGTGGAGGAGGTAGGAGAGTGCAAACAGAAAGACAGTTCTCATTTAACCTTCAGGCAAAACACTTGTCTGTAGTATAAAGCAAAAAGGAATTTAGAAGATTTAAACCAAAGTCCATGTCCTTAAGCTGAGCCCTGCTCTCAGCAAGTAAAAGATAAAACAGCGCTGTGTTTTCCCAGGGGATTACTGGAGCTGCCTTGAATTACTGGAGATCACCACATAAGGTTTTGGGCATTTGTTTGTGGAGCGTGTTCAACATAACATGCTCCAGGATATCTGGAGAACCCCAGTGTTCTGTGCAGATGAAACTACTTCTCCAATGAAACGAAAAAATGAGCTGAAGAAGACTACAGGCCTAGAGTGCAACAACTTGCTGATTTTATAGAACCTATTTAGAGTTATCTTTGTTATGTGGGTTATTGTAGTGATGGGAATTCCAGCTTCTTTCAGTGAGTCACATCAGTTGGCTCAGCACATGAATAAGGAGTTAGCTCGGCAGCTCTTCATTCAACAGCACGGCCACAGAGGTTTATTTTCTTTTCAAAACCAACCAAAGTTAGCGATATTATGACCTAGGATTTTTATTTATTTATTTTTTGCTATTGCTGTTCTTCAGTGACTGACTCCACTTTATAACTCCAAGTCAAAACAGTAAGAAACCTATACCACACCAGTCAAATCCTGATAAGGCCTAATGATGTGATTAACAGTGTGAATGAGTACTGATAAATTGTCAGTGGGGGTTAAACTATTTGTCAAGGCTTCGTTTAGTAAAACAAATAGACACCAAAGGCTATTCAGAAGTAATATCCAGCTCAAAGTATACATCCCAGATTATAGTCAGCAACTGTGTGTATGTGTGTGTTTGTGTGGCAGTACTCACCTCCAGGATCTTGCAGCGCTCGGAGTCACAGTCGCTGTCTTCACACGGGTGGAACATGCCCAGAGTCACACAGTTCAGCAGGATCACTAGCATACTGGCACGCTCAAACCATGTATGGAAGAGCAGTTAGGGAACAACACTTTTGGTGGAAAAACAGAATAAAAGATTTCTTCATGCTGTCAGCTGTTAGAATGGGGTAGTTGACCCTGTGGAGCTCTACACTTCATTACATTAACACTCAATCAACATTCTATATTGTCTAAATTACAACCGGCAAATGTATCAGTCCTAATGTTTCAGAGTCAACAAAATTTTAAAAAAGGTAGTCTATAAATGCAACAGTACACAGTCATCATTCAAATAATACAAAAACATCCCTCATTTTAATTACAAACCTGCAGTACCGAGTTAGTCATAGAAACTGAACCTCTGAATTTCTCGATTTGTTCAAAAAGCTTAAAATAATGAAAATTCTGGCCACAGACCAAGATCATCTCTTGATGTCCAAGTGTATTTGTTACCCGAATTACTCAGAATAGTGTATTTAAAAAAAAAGTATCCAGTGAGCCGAAGTTCTGCAGACGGAAACACCTGATAGAAGAGGTCAACAGAGAATGACCAGACTGGTTGGAACTGACAGAAAGGCCATGTAACGCCGATGACCACTCTGTAGAATCGTGGTAAACAGAAAAGCATCTCAGAATACACAACACATTCAACCTTGAGGCGAACGAACTACAACAGCAGAAACCCATGTGAGGTTCCCACTTCTGTCAGCCAAGAACAGAAAGCTGAGGTTGCAGAGGGCTGAGGTTGGCATTGCTATTGCTATTGCTCACCAACACTGAAGAGTTAAGGAATAGGAAAAACAGAGCTGATGGTAGGGTCAGAATTTGGGGCCACGGACTCAACCTGTGTGGTGTCAACAGTCCGGACGGGTGGAGGTTGGTTTCTGAGCACACTTTGGGCCTGTTAATAGTCACAACTTTGTCAGGCATAAATAGCAATGCCTAAATGCCAGCATAGCAACCAACTCCAAACTGACAGTAAGAACATGAGGAGGAACCAGGTCTGTACAGTTACATATCTCACAGGTAACAACATTAAAGAATGCCATATGCATCAGCGGCAATTATGCACACTTTTGAGAAATGAAGGTTTGTCTCAAAATCATATTACCTGATGATAAAAGAAATCTTTTACCGAAAACACCAAATAATCAAATTGACCCAGCGACTAGACATGCTTTTACAGATGGCTCTGTCCCGCCTACAGCAGGGTCACTGCAGTTAAACGTGTTAAAAATAAAAGAATGATTTTGTCATTAACTTAGTCACCATAATTCTTGATCTTCCTGTGTGCTGATGAAGGACCGTCTGCACACAGTTGGTAATTGATCACCAAGTAGGCGAGAGCCTTCGGTCCACAGCAGCCCGATGCCCAGCCAGGGGTCGTGCTCACACATTTACATCTAAATTAAATACAGCAATGCTAATCCCTAGGCAGGGTGCTGTCTGAACACTGTGGCACCAGACAAAGAGCAGCTCGTTTTTCTCAATTACTGACATAGACAACACCAAAGGGACACAATTAAAACAGCAAAGACGACAGATAAGAGGATACGACATCAAACAGGAAACTTCTAAAGGGGAGCCGGCTGGCAGAAGCAATGCACTGTACGTCTCAGTGGTCCACAACAAAGCCATGGGCAACACTGTCTTATTGGTATCATAACTGAATAAGGGAAGGATGTAACAGAACTGCTGTTTGCAGAGCAAAGCCCGGCGAGGATTTCCATGACGCTTATGTGACTCGTAATTTCCTGAGAATCACTTTTATCACCAATCGAGTAGCAGTTTTTTGTCGAGAAGAGGCCCCCAGCCTTCCTAAGTGTAGACGGATGGAGGAAGAACCGCCTAGCAGTTAGCCTTACCTAGGGCAAGTGCGATGCTTCTGTTATTGAGATTACAGTACGTTACAGTTGCCCAAAAAAAGGCCCTGGTAGCACAGAGCAGCTGAAGCCGTAATGTATTCTTCATGAATAATGTAGAAAAGAGTGTGTCTCGCTCCAGCAGTCAGTGGAGGAACTAATTACAAGCTGCTAACTGCTGATGGGCCTCATTGATCTCCACGCTGCTCTGGAGCCTCAGCTTGATGAGATTCGGTGGAGGCCGATAGAACTACTGGGTGGGCACAATTCAGCAGGTGATGAAGCACCTTTGAAAAGTGGCCTAAATGAAAGATCAACATTAGTACAGGGCACAGCACTTCTTCACTGAAACAATCTGCATTTGACTAGGGATGTTAAGCCTCACGTGCTGCGCTTTTGCGAGTGCGGGCCGCTCCCTAAACAGCTTGATGCAGGGCTGGGAAATTTCGGAAAGCTTGAGCAGGTATTCTGGGCAGTTTTACTCATTATGGGAAGTGGACAGGGTCAAGACTGTCAAGACTTGGGTGTACAAGGACAGAGCCAGCCCAAGGCATACTCGAATTACACGGCCACTTAGGGCCCCAACGCCACCAGGGGGTCCCAAGAGCACCAAGATATGATAAAAAAATATATATTTTAAAAATAACATTGAATGCTAAAACAAAATGGTATTACACAGGTAAAAACTATTTTGATATTAATTTATTTTCATAGTTGGCACACCAATACTAGGATAATATCTCTCTCCCTATGAAATAATGAAGCATCTGGTGCTGAGGGGGTGGTATGCGGGGCCCCAAAAAGGCTTGGGCCAGCCCTGTACAAGGACAATGCAGCTTTGTTAGCAGGTGCTTAGTTTTGTTAGTGCTGCTAGGTGGTTTCTACAGAGTTGCTTAGTAGTTGCTTGGGTGTTGCTAGGTGACTGATAGGGTATTCCAGGTGGTTGTTATAGGGTTGGTAGGTAGTTGCTAATTGGTTGCTATGGAGTTGCTTAATGTTTGCTGCTAGGTAGTTGCATGATGGCTGTGACAGTGGTGCTAGGTAGTTGATATGGTATCCCAGGTAGTTGCTGGGATGTTGCTAGGTGGTTGATTTAGAGTTACTAAGTGGTTGCTGGGGTGGTTGATGGGCAGTTGTTTAGAGGATACAACCTCTTATCTAAGAGCACAAAATCGAGTTAAAGGTCTCAGGAGTATTTTCCACTGTTTTCAGGCACATTCAGTAGACTGCTTGTTTCCCTCTTACTTGAACTTAGCATGTTGCCAAATGTGCATCTACAGTGAATTTGTTTTTTCCTCACCTGTTTTCAGAGTGTTACTTCACCACTCCCACAATTTTTGGTGCCTGAATTCCAGTTGTTTCTGACAACTGCAGCAATCCATTAGTTTTCTTCTCGTTAGCTTTGAGCAGTCTGTAAAAGGAAGCTCTGAATTCCTGCTGAATCTGTCTGTACAATCAATCGCACAACAGCCCTTTCTCGTTTTTGCGTTAGTGGCATTCACACTGAACGCTAATGCTGCCACGTGCATACCTTCTTTTTAAATGTAACTTGTTGAGTAGCTCACTATAATTAAATTCATTTAAAAAAAGTCATTTGGTTATTGCTGGGTTGGTATCATGTGCCTTAAGTATACTTTAACATGTATCTAATGCTGCTAAAAAAGGTCTACAGATACTAAAAAAGGGAAAAAAATCCCTTCATCAATAAAGCTGTGCATTCAGTTACATCATATAGGCTGTTAAAACAGGAGCATATGGAAAGCTCTATAGTCTGCACACTCAGGGTAAAAGCCAGAGGGAATGAAACATCCTAGGAGCTGTGTGTTCTTTAAAGAGTAATGATATCCTCTGATATGTGCTCAGGCAGCAAGGGTACATACACGGATGTGTTCTGTCAGAAGGTTGACTGCACCAGTCCCCCCCACCCCTCTCCCTCCTCCCTGTCCTCCGCCATACGCTTCCAAGCACATCCAAACACTGGCATGCTCCCTCACGTGGACATCCTCACAGCTCCACCATCGCTAACAGAGTGTAGGTGGAAACTCGCTCACAGATGACAGCAGCATCAAAACCTCATCAACACCCCACGCTCTATAGCCAAATTCCCTTATGGGGGTCTCTTCATGCTCCAAAGCCTCTTTTTCTCACTCCTCTAACAAGGCGAAGAAGAAGAAGATAAAACACACACACACACATACACACACAAGGCACAAGATGGGTGAGCCTTTTCTGCTACTGTCTCTAGCTAGCTCCCCATTTACAGGTGGGCTGTGCAGACTAACACCAGGAATCCAGCAGGGAAGTGTAATTGAAAAAGGTGACAGGCGTCAGAACAGGTCAGCTTCTGCTGAGGAATGTAGCTCTGTGAGTCTGTTGGATGGATACATGTTTCTATTCTAGAAATATATTCACAGAATATCATCATAGAGACATTCCACAGAACTGCTGGCAGTATCATCTGACCTAATTCCACCTAGAACTACAGACTATCTGAGAAAATAAATGAGATGTAACCTTGTGTATATGGGCAGTAAGCATGTATTTGTACAAAAACACACACACAAGAATAAACACAATTAAACATATAAATAATACAATGATTTGATGTGTGTGTGTGTTAACTTCCAAAGCTCTCTTTGGGAGGGCCTGAATTTACAGTATTTACAGTTCCCATCCCAATACCTAGTTTATTTAATCAGCCCTTCATTACAGTAAAAAACAAGGGAGCCGCTGATGGAACTAGAAAAAGCCATACACAGTAACGAGGGTTAGCAACTAGTTGTTCTAACTGTAGCTCTTCTAATTATTCCAACTTTTCTTACTTTTCCAAACTCTGTTCTCAAGTTTCTTGAGATTTTTTCAAAAAAATTAAAAAAATAGTGAAAATAATTAATTTGAAATAAGAAATAAAATAAGAAAGAAATAATTTATGATTTTGACTGATCTTGGCTTACTTTTTGAGATTTAGGCTTTGTGCATCAATGGTTTCGACCCCTTTTCATTCAAAACCCCATGCAGAAGAAAACTCCTCCTTGAAGAAAGCTCCTTGATTTTCATTCAAAATGAAGTGCCCATGAGTTCTATGATAAATTGGTCTGACCCAGTTCTATCTAGAACTGCATTTTCATGCATCTTAGTATTTCTGGTGGAGTATTCAAAATACCCACTAAGGCAAGTGTAATATAAAACATCTTCCACCAATCTCAACACAACCTATTAGTAGAATAAAGTCACTGTAACCAGAGCAAGCGGAAAATGTTGGTTGGTTAGACTCTCCTGACCGCATATTCAAATGTAAATGGGAATAATACACTGCTGACCTTTTACTTCTCAAAACAAGAAAACCACAAAATCAGAACAGTGCTGTAGATGGACTGTTGATGTTAGTCAGACTGCTCTGAAATGAGAATGTTAGAAAACGAAAAAAAACTTAGCCCTTCTTTTAACTTTCTCAATATTCTGTCTTTCTTTCATTGTACTACCTTTCAGAGTGTGTGTGTGTGTGTGTGTGTGTGTGTGTGTGTGTGTGTGAGTGTGTGTATGTAGTGTTCTGTCCTCACTCTCAGAGGCTCCAGTGGGCCGTCGTGGCGCAGTTCCAGAACTGGCTGATGGCCTCTTCATCTGGTTGCTCTTTAATTGAAGGTTCTTGGCACTGTGTGTTTTATGCCTCAGGCTTCACACTCCCTGACCTCCTCTTGAGCCGGACCCTTGCCATGTTAAATCCCTTCCCACCAGCCCTGAGCCATGAACAGGGCACAAACTGGACTCTAGGGCTAAAAGCTAAGCAACAAATCAACACAGAAATCACAGAAATGAGAAGCGTGATTCAGTTTACCAAGCTGATTCCTTTGAACACCTCATTTCAATGATCTGCTGATTCTTTCATTCAAGCCAGGGTCAACTTTACTCTCATCTTATATTTATCGATATTCAATTCAGAGATTGTGTCCGGTGTTGCTGCTTGTTTCTTCTAATGAAGTCAGTAATGTACAAATAATCGACAGAGCTGAAAGAAGGATCTAGCTAAAGTCAAAGAGTAATTCAAAGACTACTTTAGAAGAATCGGTCAGTGGGTTTGGCGACACATGAACAAAATCTTTTTTCAAAAAATCAATGAGAGTGCATTAACTGGGCTACAGTAATATGCAAATGACGGCTTGTAGTTCTATATCTTGTAAATATCTGAATCACTGAAATAATTTCAATATATCCATAAAGATCTAGCCTTCTATTTCCACCGTTTCCGCGCAGGCAGAGATGGATCAAACAGAAGACGAGGCTGACTTTAGTCAATATTTCATGAGATATCTGGCTCACTCTCTTTTTTCTCCGACACATTCTCATTTTTCCTTTTTTTAAAGAGCAACTGTCTGTCAATCTTGAGCAGTGGAAAAGAGTAAAACACCCCCCCCCCCCCCAAAAAAAAAAAAAAAAAAAGTGGAAAAAGTGGGTTTGGAGAAGTTTGGGGAGAGATGGGAGGTCTGTGTGGAATTAGCAAGTTTTCATACCATGCGTCGGACTAAGTTCTTCTCCCTCTGCACTTTGGAAAGTTTCAGAGTTGGATATGGCTAGGAGCAACGAAAAAGGCACTAACAAGGTAGAATGATATAGGCTTTCAGTGATTGTAACATACCACTCTGGACCTTCAGTAAACTATGTAAAGAGAATCGATCAGATGGATTGACTGTGCTGCAATGAGACGATGAGCTAGCTAATTAGCCCTATAGTTCCACCATTTTCCATTTTCACTCCTAACAGCGGAGAGTTCAAACAGATGAGGAGAAGAAAAGATAACCAAATGTTTACAGAGCTCGAAGGCATTTTCTGCCCTAGGGTTCAAAAAAACAAAAACAAAAAAAAAACAAAAACATGAGGGGTCTTACACAGGTCTGGAAATATCGTTCAGTTTCTTCCCCCAGATAGACAGGCACTTGAAACTCTCTACGGTTATTTCTGGAACATGTTCAGCAAACTCAGACAGTATGATCATTTCTGAACAACATATCAAAAGCAGGTCATAATAAAAAAAATATATGTACATACACTGAGTCACCAGGAGGATGCTCTGCTTGCTTTGTCCTTCGGAACATCATAAATCTGTCTGGGTACAGATTCTAAAAGATGCTGGATGGAGGAAATGTAGCCATGAAAACATCACTGGCCCACCATCTGAGACCCTAATTAAAACAATATGCACACTATGGACATATGGAAGTATTGGGACACCTGCTCTTTTAATGTTTCTTCATAAATAAATGGTATTAATAAAGAATGCAGGCCTTCTACTACATTTTGAGCATTGCTGTGAGAATGTGATTGCATTCAGCGACAAGAGCCTTAGCGAGGTCAAGAGACTGGATGATCCCCAGCCCACCTTATTCCAAACTCCTCGACTCCTCTCAGACGTATCGGCAGGAGCACCATCCATCATTCCAGAGAACATAGTTCCATAGTTCCACAGCTCAATGCTTGGGGGGCTTTATACACCTCCAACCCACACCACTAGTCATGGTGCCAATGGGTTCATTTTTATCTGCTCCACAGAGTCATATTCTATTGGCAGTATGTTTCTACAGAGACTTTACAAGTCAAAGTAGCTGAATGCACTGATTAGATAAGGTGTCCACAAACATATGGATATACAGTGTTCATCAGTCATCCAACCAGGCCCAAACTGCAATAAGCAGCATTCTGCACACAAATTCAGATGTCAAATTCAGATGCAATTTCCCTGACTGCCTGTCTGTATGCTATCCTCAGACCTCCGTTTTTTACCCACAGGATCTCTGACCACTTTGTTCTTTTGCTTTTCACGCCATTCTCAGTAGACCCATAACACAGTTGTATGTGAAAAGCCTGTGAAAACATTTGGAGGAAAGTATAGAACCAGCAAGTCTAAAGCCAACTATAACATCACATTTTAAAGTCACTACAGTCATTCATTTTGTGTCTTTTAACGCTCACTTGAACACTAATTAATAGCCAGCCATGCCACATCTGTATGGTATATATGAACACTGCATGGAGTGTACAATGTATGCCCATACAAATATCCAGCTGCCCAAAAAATGACTCTTATTAGATAAACAGTATAAGGGGTCTCAGCTATTTAAGGTGCACCTTCTGCTGACACAGGTGGTTCAGGCTTGTGTAATCTTCAAAGAAAATCACTGCCAATAGAATGAGACACTTTTAGCAGAGGCACATGAGCACAAAGTCATCATGCCCAATGCCAAGTATCGGCTAAAGGGCTAAGTAGAGCTGTGGAACAGTGTTCTCTGGAGTGCCTGAGCTTCATCCAATAACTTGGCACTTGTGATGCAGAACTAATCATCCAACATCAGGACCAGGCCTCACTAATGCTCTTGTAGCAGTGAATTCCTCACAGCAATGTTCCAGCATCTAGTCAATGCTTGCCAAAGGATGGGGCCAGCTCTTAATTATGTTACATGAATCAAATATGTACACAATGCTAACGCTGCAATTGAACATGCACTATATGTTTGTGGACACCTCTTGTGATGAATGCATTCAACTACTTTAAGTTGCACCCGTTGCTGCACACACACACATAGCTTGTCTAGTCCTTGTAGAGAAGTATTGCCAATTGAATAGGACTCATGCCTAATGGCAGGTGTGGGCTAGAGGGGTATTGAGCTGTGGAGCAGTGAAGCTGTGTCCAAGCTGTGGCCTTGAGTTGGGGTGTTTCTCACAGCAATGCTCCAGAATTCAGTGAAAAGCCTTTCCTGGACAATAGAGACAGTTACTTTAACAAATGCATGATAAACTTGTTATTAATAACCTTGATTTCAGAAGAAGCAAATGAATAAGCAGATGTCTCAATACTGTTGTCCATGCAGTGTATGTTACAAAGCTTATAAACAACCTCAGGTGCATCCCTTCATGAGCCAGATGACCAAATCTGTTACAAAATTCTTCTTAACATGGTTGGTAGAAGCATTTTGCAACACAGGGTTAGAAATGACAGCTCGTCATCTCGGAGCTTTCTAGACCTGTTCGTGCTGCAGGAAAAAGTTTAGAGGTGGAAGTCTGACAGGAGGGTTTCTTCACTGCAGGAGAGCTTATAGAGCAGCTCTGTGTTCTACACCAGGGAGCACCTCTCCGTCAGTGCAAAGAGCTAATGCAATACACTTCACCAGTGTGAAAAACCCAAGCCCTTCTAAA
The DNA here is from genome assembly GCF_030463535.1 of Salminus brasiliensis. Taxonomy (NCBI): domain Eukaryota; kingdom Metazoa; phylum Chordata; class Actinopteri; order Characiformes; family Bryconidae; genus Salminus; species Salminus brasiliensis. Next base: position 19,257,101 of record NC_132899.1, read on the forward strand.
AGCTGTGACTCAACTCCCCAACTGAGCCGTCGAAATTAGAAATTCAGCCTGAAAAAAAGCACATGTGCAGACATGTGTGGATGGAGAGGTAAAAGTTCTGTGATCCCAATACACCATCGCAGGAACATGGTCCTTCACACTCAAACTGACCATTAGGGCCTCATTATATGGTTGTAATTGCATGCTTTCAAGCCATATGAAAGAGAAACCATGTTAAACGCAGTAAGCCAAGGACCCGTTTCAATATGGCTTTGATGCTACTTGACCTTTGCTATTGCTTCCACATACATTAAAGCACATTACGCACCGAACTGCAGGGAAAGTGGCGCCACAGTCAGAATCAAAGAGCCCCGCTGAAGAGTTGAAAAGGCAATAAGTGGAAAGTGACAAATCCTTTACATTTGAACACTAACCATGGGTCAGAGGCGGCTCTTTACTAGCTAGGTCCAGGGCAGTGTGCACTCATATGCCAACGATTTCCTGTCACAGGGTATTAGCTTCTTTACTCACTGAAGGTTTAGTATCTCACTGTTGCCTTGTAGACTCGTACAGTGGCCACACTTTCCTCCAGCCTGCGTGTTCTCAAGCTGCTGTATCTGCTTAGGTCAGTGAAGATGAATGGGCCACTAGAGCTTAGACCCCATTCCCATCCCTAGTCACAACTTTAGCTGCGGTACTGTTCCCAGAACAGCATTTACACTGCTAATTCACACAGAACTGTGCTATCAAGCATACCCAGAACGTCTCCTCAAAGATACAGAACAGGAAAAGGGCGGGATATAGATCCAGTTCCTCAGTAGGCCGGATTCCTTGGTGATTTTCCTGCTCAGGCCCACCTGATTCAATTCAGCAGCTTACTGCCAGGTTTAGTAGGCATGGAAAAGCATGGAAAATACCAAACCCTGCAGGACTCTGGCCCTCTGCCCCGATATAAAACATTTTTCTTTTATTAAAAGTTCAGTGTTTCATACTTTAATTTTCAATTTTCAATTCTTTTCTTACAAATAGTCCATAGTTTCCTCCCGCCTCCCAAAAATACACACAGTAGGTGAATTAGGCTATGCTAAATTGCCCCTAGGTGTGTACGCTGCGATGGACTAGCGCCCTGTTCAGGGGGTTTTCCTGCTTTACGCCCAATGATTCTGCGGTAGGCTGTGGACCCACCGGGACCCTGACCAAGAAGAGGCAGATAAGAAGATGGATGGATGGTCTAATACTGCACTGATGTTGAATTCTGCCCACAGGCAAATCAAAGTGAACATGCTAATTTGAATCAGATGGGTAGAGATGTGCCTGTTAGCATAACGAAGTCATGCGGGTGAAATGTTTTATTCACTAACATATGTGACCATGTGTTACTAGAAACACATCAACGTGAAGTATAACCCACTTCGTGTTAATGCTGAATCCAAGACTTTCTAAAAGCTGTGACTCAACTCCCAAACGGAGTCGTCAAAATTAGAACTTGCTAAAGGAAAAAATAGGCTATACTGTATTTTCTTCTCTCTTTGTTTATCATCTGTTCAGAACTTACTGAAAGGCCATGAAGGAGTTATTTAGTTACTTGATTTCTGATTGAGCATTTGAAGAGGTGGACAACAATCAGCCATAGCATTAAAACCAATAGCAAGTGAAGTGAAGCGAATAACATTGCTCATCTTCTTCAAATTAATTTTACTGTACAATATATGTCCGAATGTTTGTGGACACACCTTCTAATGAATTTATTCAGCTGCTTTACATTGCACCTATTGTTGATACAAATGTGCAAATGCAAACACACATAAAGCCCTCCAGCATTGAGCCATGGAGCAGTGGGAGTGTGTTCTCTGGACTGATGACCGCAGTAAGGCTTGTGCTGCTGAATTCAATCGAATCCTCACAGCAATGCTCCAACATCTAGTAGAAAGGCATCCCTGGACAGTAAAGTTACTCCAACTAAAGCAGAATAAACTTACTGTTTCTTGATTTTAGAAGAAGCATTGAAACAGTAGGTGTCCCAATACTTTTTGTTTTTTTGTTTTTTTACATATAGTGTACATAGGCAGGACATAAACAGTCGTATTGACAGCGTATTGACTACTGATGATCACTGATGATGATAGGAAAGTCAATATAGTTGCTAAAATGATCTGCTTAACTGAACATACTGAAATCTAGCAAATAAATAAAACTGTGCATCATATTTAAGTTTGTTTCCTTCCATTTAAAAAATATATAGGCCTTTGCCTATGAGTGTAGCCATGCTCAAACGCTGTCTATGTGAACTTTACTTGATCATTTGGCAATACAGTGGAGGTCCAGTGATCAATGAAACATTTGGTGTCGTTGCAGTAAAATGCTGAAATGCGGACAGCGCGTCGCTGCCAGTTGTGCGCTCAGTCTTAACGAACAGGCATTGCAGAGCGGTTTTGGTCTGCTGCTTGCACCGACTCATTCCAAGTTTAAAAAGCGCTGATCATTTTGGCAGACAATCAACAGGAAGAACTGCAGATGAGAATGGGAGCACCAAGCGAATGAAAACAATCAGATAAACACCCCGGAACCACAATCAGTGTGTTGCTGTTGTGATTGCAGCACTCCTTTTTGTTTGCTGAGAAAAAGAAGCAGAATTGTTGATAAGATTAGAGATTGCTGAGCGACCCGTCGACTAATTTACATTGCAGGGAAACACTGTAATTGTTTTCTGTGTTCGGTTCAATTAGCAGACAATCTTCAGATGATAACGTGATGAAAGTGTTTCTCATTTTTTGCTATGGTTTTGAGCTGATATCAAGCACTGTAATCAATGTTGTTATGCAAAAACCTTGTATCTCCATTTCCGCTCTTTTCTCCTTTTTTACATAATTTGAATCTGGCAGTTATTCTTGTACATTGTGTCCCAATTTTATGATGAATGAGCCAACAGAAATGCTCCAAAATGACATGTTATACTGACTCCCACTGAAAGTTAAGAAGATGTTTTCCTTCTCCTGTAGTGTTGTGAAGTTGGACGTACTATCGGTATCGGTAGCTGACAATCGTGGCAGCCCTCCTGCTAATACAGAAAAATGTGCCCGAATTCAGCACACAGCACAAAGCAACACAAGTCAAGCATCCCATCAAAGCCTCCGCAGAATAATTCCACCATCAACAAGTCACTCACATTTCTGCTGATGAGCAGCAGCCTGCGTGAGCCGTGCTTTATCACCTGACGAGGGAGTTCACAACATAAAAAGGCCTTTTCCATGGAGGCATGCCATTGGGGAGGGCACACTCCTGATTTAAGCAGGGAGAAAGTGAAGAAAGTGAAGTTTCCCAGCAGCAGTTTTGATTTCTTTGTAGGAAGGAAGACGGCAGGCAGACACACGGGAAAACAGCTGACCCCACCAGACCTCTGAGAGAGATTCTACCTTCAGAAAAATCTTACTCGAACTGTCGAACTGACACAACAGCAATTATGTTTTAACAGTTTAGGATTGTTCAGAATTCACCTGCTGACATCCTTAAAAAGTCCTATATCTCTAAGGTCCTAATTGGTTCTTTGCACCTTTGGTACAATCATGTCTTCACGGGCCATAAACTTAACACAGTGTGGTACATGTTGTTTTGCTCTTGTTTTCCAGGAAAACTTGCTTTTCATTTTTGCAATTTGCATTTATTTGTGTTAAAAAGTCATCAGACACTTGAAATGGATATTTACCACTGCTAGAACATTTGGTTCTAAGTGTTAGATTGAATTAAATTAGATACGCCCTGAGGTAGTAAACATAATTGCTGGAGGTGCGGTTGGATCACAGGCATCTGTCAAACACTAGGCTTCCAAGAAGAATCTCTTAAAAGCTTCTTTTTTTTAACTAAATTAACAAACAAATAAATAAAGGTACAACGTCTACACGACTTACAGTGTTCTCTTTAACACCTGCATTATACTCCTTCCAATTATACACCAATCAGTGTCAGCCGTACCATTGCTTTGACTGTCATCAAAATAGTAATTGAGACGTTATTTTGCTGAACCATGAGTCTTTCTCATAAAAGCCTATGTTGCCTAGCAACAGACATTTCAGCGCACAGAGGAACAGAGGTGTTTCCTGGCTCAAGCAAGTCTGCTGTGAGTTTTTTTTTTTTTTTTTTTTTAACCAAACACAACAAGGAAGGGAGTATACAGTATATGGGGCAAACTGTGTGCCTGTGCTGGGAAGAAAATGGGAATTATATGCATTTCCATTACATTACTTTGTGCTTACATTAGAATGCATTGATTTAATGAGATGTTTCTTTGTCCTGATCATTGGGATACCATAGTCCTCCATATAGAAGTGTTCCAACACCCATGTTTAAACTGATGAACAAATGATCATTCATGCTAAAGAAGCTTTAGCGAGAAGAACTGGCATTTCATTCACTGTTCTAGGTGTCTCAGACACTAAAGGGCACTTCAGAGAAAAACACTATGAAACACTATAAACAAAAACATTAGAAAAACACTGCCATATCATATATAATGTCATAAAATGTCATATAACGTCTTTTTTTTTCGTAAGCTTTTCAACTCTAACTTAAAGACTTTGTAATCGGATTGGCAATATGGTAAAAATACTATATTACGATATTTAAAGACAATTTTGCAATATACAATACTTAAGATGTATGTAATCACAGACTAAATACATCAGTAGCATCAGAATCTTAAAAACTACTATTCAGATACTCTCCCAGACGGAGTACGGTGACTGTAATTCAACATCTGCTGCTCTTCATCTAATTAAACCAGTCTAATTACACGGTTTATACTAAAACCTGCAGTTGATTCTGCTGCAGTGTTCTTTAGGTACTAACAATATCCTCGTTTTGCCTGGAAAAACATATTATGTGTCACAATAACAAAATCTATCATGATACAATAAAATATCACACTGCCCAGCTCTACTTTGTAACAGTCGTTTGTACATTTGTGACATCCATGAATGCTAACCGCTTTCCTCAACTGACCAGCTAGCCAACATATCAATACTTAGTGGCAGTAATGCAAGCATCTTAATGACCAACATCTGTTTGCTGTAGATAAACAGAAAGACACTGTCATGTTTGACAGGTTTTTAGGTAGTACATCTACTTTCTAAAATGAACAGACATTTCTGCATTGTGGATTGACTGGCCTGCAAGCCCATTTTAGTATAATGGGTATAATAGGGAGGTGGCCTGGCTCCTCATCAACTGGCTTTGATTCATTCGTTCTTAGCTGCTGTTGCTAAAACCAGACAATGCTGGAATATTCCCCATTCCACCCTCAAGAAACTGTACAATACTGTACAACTCCAAAACCCATTTCAGAGTGTGATATTCATTTCACAGCATATGTTTAAGGATCTGTTGTCTAGTGTAACTGAAGTTAGCATGGTGGAAAAGCCACGTTAGCATTGTCCAGTCAACTACAGTCCAGTAGTTAATAAGACTTAAATGAGTGGAAGCCAAGGGGTGAGAAAATTATTCTTCCAGGACCAGAACTGAGGACCACTGTTTTAATGGATTGTAAATGCTGTTAGCATCCCCTCCTTTGATTATTTATACAGCGCTAATAGGAATACATTGATGAAAGCTGTTTAAGGCTGACTGATCTCATTGATTGAGAGTAGTGTGATAAATACTGCTGTATGAGAAGTCCAGAGCATTTCAGGCCATTGGCAGTACCAGAAGTGGGCAGCTCTTCTTTTTTGGCCAGCAGGGCCCTCTAGGCACAAAGCAATCAGGTTCCTTCACCCTTCCTCCCATCATCTTCACAAACCCACTGGCAGCCTTACTCTGGGACACAGGTGCTGACTGATAAGCAATTCGGCTCATCACACAAGCACACCACACCAAGGGGGGCTCGAGGTTGGATTAAAAAGCAGATCTTTGACTGCGCTCGGATGTTTGTATGTTCTTTTCAGTTATGTGAGATTATCGAGAGAGCATGCAAAAAACCTGTGAGGGGGATCCTGGCTTTTCGTGACTGTGTGGAAGTCTCTGACATGCTTTATTAATACCATGCAGCTGCTGATCCTTTCCCCGCTGAGACTTGTACATGAATAAGATGCTGCCCTCTAGCCAGAATTCATGCTCTCCTCATTACTATTCTGAATCTCAGTGGAACCAGCTGTTTAAGTACAAGTCATGTTCATAAAAAGCAACATAAAGGCTTGTGAGGGCTACTGGTGGTGAGATTATTCTGCTATTTCAGATAGTTTCCTTGCAGTTGACAGCAATTCCATCATTTCCTTTAGACTTCTGATGCCCCTGGATGCTTGCGGTGCAAAACTACTTTTCTCAAGTTTTCCAGGTATGAGTAGAGCTCAACTCACTTACACTTACACTGCGAACATCTCCAGTCCATATTTGGCAGTGAGAAAAAAGATTTGTTACCTAGAAGCTTCACACAATGCAAAGTTTCTATACCAATGAAATGCTAGAACTGTACATCCAGGCTGCGGAGAACCGTGTGGGCCGATACATCTCTCTACAGCCTTCTAATGTTTTGCACTGTAACAAAGGGGCTAAACTTTCCAAACCTCCCAATGGATGGTTCCTCAAAGAGTGTGATGAACCTTTTTTTCACATTTTAAAGAACCTCCACACAAGGCAAATATCCTTTACTAGTTCAGTTTTTTTTTTCTAGAATAACACGTCCAAGAAAGATTTAGGAGTTTGTATAGGCACATGCTTCTCTTCACAGCCTTCCAGCGTCTCTAGGGTGACCCTTCACGTGTGTTTTTAGGATGTTGTGATGGATGTGAAAGGAGAAAGAGTGAGTCAGAGAAGCTGGCACAGTCGGGCTCAGGCCTTCACTCAGCAGGGAGGAGAATTAGAGTCGTGTTCATCAGCATTTCCTGTCAGCACAACTATTACAATCCACTAAAACCCCACTTCAATTACAGTCAAATAACCACTCCAATCACAGAAACCGCAATCGCAACCACACAACCTTCTCTGTGTCCCACACAACCAAAACTATAGTCCAACTGCCAGAACCAGACCGCATGTGGAGTCACAAGCCAAAATGTTCGGTACACAATGAAACAAGAGATGTAACAACAATACAGCCCTTCATGGTAAATGCTTTAAACAAGAGTGAGTCAACTCCACCCTGCTCAAAACCTAGCAGTTATAATCACAACTTTTAAATTCAGTGTGAAACCAGCATCATATGCTTCATTGTTCTTGGGTCACGTCCCAGTGAGAGCTCATCCCCACCTCCTCCCATACATTAAACCTATGGGATACTTACCTTCTCATTCAGCTACACTTTAACCACAACTTCTTGAACTGTCATAAAACCAAAAACCAACCACTTGATAATATTCCACTGTAAAACTAGAGCACAAGACATGGATGAGATACCTATGAAAAAAAGGTCTACTCTACTGTAGCCCTGTTACTAGTTATTAAGACACTGTGTCCGTTAGGTCTAGCTAATCTAGCTGATTCTACAGAATTCCATTTACTGGGCTAAGCTAAGTGTAATGTTGTTAAAAATGAATAATAATCTGTGTAGTCTGTCTAATTGCACTGTAAATGTTCACATGTAATTGTACTCATTATATTAAAGCCCCAGGGATGCTATATCCTTGTTTGTAATTAGGTTAATCTTTCTCTTGTGGTTACTCAAGAGCAACATATGTACAAGGTATGCTGCATTAATAGCATAATAGTTTACACTGTGTTACCTGGGACTTCAGGAAAAAATAGTAAAACGATTAACTTGCCATTTGTAGGCAAATATAATACTCCATTGTCGAAAAGCAATTTAAGAAATAACCATAAACTTTCATTGTCAACACTGTATAACATACTCTTATGTGAATGTAGCCAAAACGAAAATTGAGAAGGCTACTGTTTTAGCTGTGGAATATTCTTTTTTTGTGTACTGCATAGCTGGAGAAACCAACTTCAGACACCAAACGTTCCTCAGCTGATTAAATATATTTTAGGTGCAGAGAAAACTGTGTAAATGTCAATTTTGGCCTGACTATCATTTTAAAAGTAGACCTCAAATTCAAACTGTACAAATACAACAAACATCTGTCTAGTTGTGTGGGAAAAAAAACGCTACACATGTTTTTAGGACGTCCAACGGATTTCACTCATTACACTTGTGTTTGTGATTCAAAAATCCCATGTGGTCCCATGATTTCTTACTGTGAAGACGTCTACTGAACTACAGTCTTCATCACCAAGGGCATCATTGGCATGCACAAGTCACAGACAATGCTTGAGAACACAAAAAGGCTAAACTGTCATTTCTTTCCTCTATTTCTCTACTATTCTTTTAAATATATCACTTGCTGCTCAAGGTGAGGAGACAACACTGCACTTCGCCATTCCTGAATGAACCACACTGCATTTTACATCACTTGTTATGATTACACCGCTTCTACACGACAGCTCAAGGTCTCTCCCAGATCCCATTCAATTACTGCAAGGGTCTCTATTCTATTGTGCGTGATATTCTACACCTGTTTTTTTTACTAGAAGATCTTTAGAGCAAATTTCATTTCTAGCATCACACACATGACAAATTCAATCCCAGAGACCATTTTAGAAGTTTGAAATGACCAACCCCTGAGCCTCTCACCACCTCACACCAAGACTAAAAATGGGACAAAGATCTAAAGGATTCTGCTCCCAACATGAAACTAGCACTATGTCTGGCATTAACTCCACCTGAAAACAGCATCTATTCAGTCATTCAATATTACAATGGCAGAGATGATAGGGAAACAAATCAAGGGCCGCTCCTGAGCCGGGGAGGATGAATAAAACATTTGAAGCCAAAATATGAAGAGAGGCTCATTTGGAACAATGTGCCGACACGTGAGGGAGCGCACATGGCTATTTTTATATCACAGAGCAGACATCTGAGGGCGGGGGAAGATCCTGAGAGCAGACTGGTCCCAGTTCAGTGAGCTACTGCTGCTGCTTCTGCTGCTGTACTCCAGTATGCACAGCCTCTGCTGAGGTAAACACACACGCTCAAATTAAACACAGGCACAGATTTAAGATAAAGCTATGCTAGCTCACTGTTCTGTGCACATATGCACAGGATCAGGGATTGCTTAGGTTAACACCCCTAAATCCCACCGTGAGTTAAGGTGGATTTACACAGTTTAGTTAGCCAAGACATGTTTGGTGTCTGAAGTGTGCTTCTTCAATTTTGCAGCTATGGAGCTATGAGGCATATAGTGCAGCTGGCAAATAATGGAAGTCTGAAGCTACACATTAGCTAACATGGTGAAAACTGTAGTCCTCACATAAACAGCAGCGAGCGGTTAAATACCCTACTGAAAATGACAGATTATGACCAATTGTTGCTGGTAGCTGGTTTTCGCCAGTCTTTGATGGTTGAAAAGCTGGTCATCCAAGCATGGACTAACTGATTTATCAGCACAAGCAACTTGACCAAGCTGGTCCTTAAGCTGGTCATTGACTAGTGCTGTATCAGTATGGTCAGACTGGTCAACTTTTTCATGCTGATCATGCTAGCCAACCAGCATGGTCATGATAGTCACGCTGGTCAACCACACTGGTCATGCTGGTTATTGTGTTCAGTCATACTGGTTGTCCGGTCTGGTCACGACAGACACAACCGGTATGGTCAGGCTGATTAATGAGCTTTTTTGTGCTGATCATGCAGGCTGACCCCATTGGTCATACTGGTTGAACTAGCTTGGTCAGATTGGTCTTGATGGCAGACCAGCCATCTAAACCATCTAATTTAAAATTGGTGCTGGCCTGGCTATGTTTTTGTTTTTCAGCACTGTAATCTCACTTGCTAATATAGTTTCTGAGATGTTAGAACAGCTGTTCTATGTATATGGACAGAATTAGGGATGAAATTGATGTTTAGTATTTGCTGCTAAACGCAATGTCATTTTAACCATTAGTGCCCATCTTTACCATGGAACACCGAACCTGACAGCAGAGGAAGGATAAATATCATATTTGAAACTGATGGCACTCTCATGTTCAGGCTCTCATTGCTCAAAGCAGACTTGTGACATAAAAAGGAGCAACCTACAGTTAACCCCTGACGTGTCTCCAGTTTCTTTGTCAGTGGACTGAGTAAGAGAAGAAATATCTCTGTAGTCAACCACCAGCTAACAACAGGCAATATTTGTCTTTAGAAAATTTGTCTGGCAGAATGTAATTAGCTATAAACAAATAACATAATTTGTCGACAGGCGAGGCATTGTTTGGATGGGAAAAAGAACATGGTGGGAAATTCGCCCACATACAGAGTTGAGTGAGCTGTTTGACAGCACACGACTCCCCCTCCACACAGATGCACACACACACACACACACACACACACAAACTGCAAAAAACTTTGGTTAAATAACAGGACAAGCCTGGAGTTTCTGGACTGCTGGTGGCTGCACGGCGTTTGGGTCACGCAAGTATTAAAAGCAGCTACAACTGAGTTACAGACATCCAAACTATGTACAAAGCTGGAATATTGGGCTATAGAAGTACTCATGATGGCCAATGCCCACCGTTTGCTGCTTTTTGGGGCTTCAGCATGTCTCGAAGGACTCTATACTCCCTCAGTAAAGCACTACATAAGTCATGAAACTTCTGGTTTTACTCAAAAATAATGCATCAAATGATTAACTGTTAAAGAAAGAGTCACACAGCCTGTGGCTGAATATAAATGGCTGTAAATTTGACATATAATACACTGTCTGGAGGCAGAAGCCACTATTTCATTATCTACATAGTGCACTACGTAGGGAGCAGTTTTTGAGACCATCAGTCACTCTTACCAACAATCAAGAGAGGAGTCAAGCATGTAGCCTTTTTTCTTTTGAAAGTGTACAAATATGAGGCAGAAATAATCATTCTCCAGCTGCTGGCACATACAACAATCAGCCATAACATTCAAACCACCAGCCTAATATGGTGTAGGTCCCCTTAGAGACGACTCAAAAAATGAACACCATAAGTCCTCTTAGCAGCAGATCCTAACAGCAGGTCTTTTACAGTCTAGCCTTCGCTTCCTATGCGCATGAGTGAGCCCTGGGTGTCCACGACCCTGTTGCCGGTTCACTTCCTCTGAGCACTTATGCTCGGTTCTAAACACTGCACACTGGGAACACTCCTCAAGACCTGCCTGATCTTTTTGAGATGCTCTGACCCAGTTGTCTAGCCGTCACAATTCGGTTCTCGTCAGTCACTAAGATCTTTATACTTTTTTCTCCTGCTTCCAGCACATCAACTTCAAAAACTGACTGCTCCCTTGTGGCCTAATATGTCAATCCCGACCTTGACAGCAGCTGATGTAACTAGATAATCAATGTTATTCACTTAACCTGCCATTGGTTTTAATGCTGCCTGGCTGATGTATGCTAATAAAGACATCATTATAGACTCAGAATGAGCAAATACTACATTGCAAAGAGAGCAAGAAATCCAAATACTTTTCCGGTTTCATCCTAGTGTGCTCATTGGTCACGTAATTGGAAGCTGATAAGTGAAAATGTGCTAATACACAATAAGGACAAAAGTATTGGGACACATCTCTTAATTATGGAATCCAGGTGTTTCAGAGCTCACTGAATTCCAGCGTAGTACTGTAATAGGATATTGAAAAGTGAAAGCGGAAAGTGTAAAACTCATCCAAGAAGTGGCAGACCACATAAAGCTACAGAGTGGGGTCTCAGAGTGCTGAGGCACAGACTGTGTAAAAGCCTCCAATGCTCTGTTGATTCAAACCTGGTGTTAGAGCTGCATATTATTACTTTGGATTTAGAATGGGTTCTCTTAAAAGTTCCTATAGATGTAATGTGCAGGTGTCTCAATATTTTTGGCAATATAGTGCATCTCAAATAATAAACACAGTACCCAATGCTGTGTTACTGCACTGTTATTAGGAAGGGATTTTGCTGGTTTGGTTAGGACTTAGAACACTTTCTTTTATTATTTATGTTCTCAACATGCGCGGGCGTTGCTTTATTTAATTAGGTGAACAGCGCCACCTACTGGTTGTCCTGGGGGATATCTCTGCGTGTGCATTTTAACGGTCATTTATTCTTTAAGAGAAATAAACTGTCCTAGGTTGGAATACTAGACAGAGCAGCAAAACAAGCAAACAACAACAAAAAAATGTCTTTGGAATATCAACTTTTACAATTCATGAATTAATTATTGACCTCACATCTCCTCACAATCCTTCTCATTGATTTCTGCTAGGCTCGCTTGCATAGCCTTGTACGATCGAAAGGGAGGCCATGTCTATCCCCCAGATGATGCAGCCAGGTGAACTGAAACTAAAGCAAGATAATAGCAAGATCCCAAAAACCACACACACACACACACTTTTTTTCTCAGATTCTTTTCTCAGAGCCTCTCGTATATATATTAGCATACTACCATAAAAGACATGATCACATCCAAGCAACTGATAATGTAATGAAACAGAATACTGCAAAACAGGCTCTTAGTCATCAGCAAAACATTTTACACTGAAAAACAATACAGATCTAATACTCCTAACATTGCCCAGGAGCAAGGTAGTATTCTCTGAGCTGGCTCAGCAGCTTGTAGGCCTAAAGACATTGCCTGAGTGAAACATTCCCAAATCCCAGTATCCACAGCTCTGCCTTATTACCATCTAGTAAATCACACTGCTGTGGCTAAGCTGGTACTGTGAAACACTAAAAGAGGAGTGATCAAAGTAACGCAGGCGGTTTTTAATAAAGCAAGAGGAAAAAAGACCATTATCTTCTTTACGCATGAATTGTGCTGCTATGAAGGTCTGCCTGATAGCAGTAGTTTCGTCCTTAACTCTTGCTAAAGGCTAAAGTCAGAAAAGAGAGATATGGCAAAACCATTATGAAGCATGATACAGAATATTTCTGATTAGCCTAAACATTACAATTGAATATCCAGAGCAATATCCATACGGAAGCTGGGGCTGGAACTGGAACACAAGTAGGTGGTTATGATAAAAACAGCGACTGTGTATCATTATTATTGCTTGATTATTAGCTAACAAAGCAGGTGTATAACGTGTACATTGCATTGTTCAGAATAATTAAGCTGGAAAAGATCTGTCAGATGTTTGCAAAGTTGTTGCTTTAGGCATATTATGGGTAGCTATGCTGTATTTTAGAAGTTGCATGAAGTTGCAAGCCGCATGTTTGATATTAGTAACTAGCAAATATCTCGCATCTATCAGTGCTATGATGTTTGCATCCCCCACTCTCACCAATAAGTGAAGAAGGCTACACTGATTAAAGTGAGTTGCTCATGGATGGCAGATCACCACCACCGCAACCATTCCCCCCAAAGTCTACATACACATGGTGTATATTTATGTACGTACTCATATTATATTATATTAATATTATTCAACTCATGGAGGGTTTTTTTGTACTCTATTATGAGTTTACAGGGATTTCATCAATTCTGCATCACAGCTAGCTTTAACTCATCCGTGCAGTGAACACACACAAACACACACCGTGGACAGTAAGAACACGTGCCCGGAGCGGTGGGCAGCCACTGCTGCGACGCCCAAGGAGCAGGGAGGGTGAAATGCTTTGCTCGGGGGCCCAACAGTGGCAGTTTGCTGGGCCTTCTCGCTCTGTCTCACTCGCTCACTCACTCACTCCCAGAAAGTGTACAAGCGAGCCGGGCATACAGAATACAGATTTCCAGGATATTGCCTGTAATTTCTAGACTTTAGGTAGCCACTATCAGTATGCTGAAGAATCCTACGAGTTGCAGGAGTGGTGGGATGTGGATGGAAATGCTATTTTTTTTTCTTCAGTATTTTCAGTATTTATACTGGCTGTCCAGCCAGATCAGGGCAAGTCACTGATGAACTGTATGTAGTATATATCTAGTACCTAGACTACTAATCTGCTTTAAAGATGATTCGGACTGGTACCTGCTCCCTTTATTGGGACTAAAGCACACACCAATGGTCTGGCGCGATTACGAGAAAGCACTGAGGTGCACAAGCATTCCAGAGCATGCAGGCACTTCAGAGTGTCAGAGGCATTTGGAGGAGATATTCCTAGGACTAAATGACAGGGGGTATCATTTTATTAAGTCTATTAAAATGGCTTTCAACTCCAGGCAGGGGAGGAATATTAAACTTAGCCACATAGCCGATCCACCGACCTCACGTCCAGGTCAAGAAAGAGTGACAGAATTACTATGGCGCTGAGGTTAAGATGGTAGGCATGATGAAGCACATTCTAAACGTTTCCCTTTTCTCGTCGGCTTCACTTCCTCCTGTTTATTAGCATTAGTATAAAGCAGTCTCCTCCACTTTCAGGGCCGCATGCCTGACAGTGGGAGAGAAAGCGAAAACACAGTGTATGTCTGAAATATATCCCTTAATCCAAACAGTGCAACGGTATGTGTGAGGCGGTAGCCGGCCAGCGCTCTTTCTGTTAAGTGTAAATAGCAACCGTTCATCTGTTAGCATGCTAACAACATTGTTAACTCCTCTGGCTCTCGGTTTAGGAAAGACAACACACGCATTCCAGCGCACGAGTGGAATTGGAGCCATCTGGTTGACATGGAGCTTAATTTCAGTGGCCTTGTACCACAAATAGTAAAGAGGAGGCGGGGGTGTGTACCGATGAACCAGGCAGGCCGGGTGGTCCTTTACAGTGAGGAGGCCTCGGTCTGCTTGAGAATCCATTCTATCTATCATTGTCTTCAGAGTCCCGACGAAGGTTCTTCATTGAGAAAACACTTGGCTCCTCCATCTGTTTTTTTTTTTCTTCTTTTTTTCCCTGAGAAGCATCTCCAGCTGGAAATTACAGAGCTGTATATAAAAAAAAACAACAACAACAACTACCACACCAACTCCCAATGCTCCTGTATGAGAGACTCCGGGAAAGAGGGAAAAGACCGGAATAGCTCAGCCAATCTCACAGCCCATTATAGTCCGTAAATAAAGCCCAACGCTTGCTTGTTCACGGAAAAGAACCCTAAATAAGACACGGGAGGACGAAGCCTTCAAAGAAACATCAAGGCAAGCTAGCACATCTGCAGACCACGTATTTTCATGCGCACAGACAGAAGGACTGAGATGGCACAGTGAGCGAGCCGCATGACGCCATCCTGCATTAATTTCAGCACTGTAAAAAGAAGGACTTCTTGGCTCCAATTCAAAGTCCATTAGCTGGATGGGACAATATGGCTAGTCATCTTCATGAACACCCCCCCCCCCAACCCCCAATTTAACAGCGTTTAGGCCATTCTGCCGAAGTTTACTGAAGGTTCACCAGCGTTTCTCAGAAACCAGCAGGGATCTGGAGGCATTACAATGTGCACAGGGCAGTCCAGCAATTGAAACTGTGTTAATTTATACAAGACCTCTCTCAACGCCAAGGACTGGATGAAGAATATTAATACATCACGGAATCGCATGGTTTCGGACTCCTATTCCCGATCTCTGCCACACACGAAACACACACACACACACACACACTCTCAGACGCACTAATATTGAATCACATTTCAGTGAACAGGAAATGCGTGTAAACACACAGTGACTCGCCATGGCAACACAGTTGGGTTTGACAGTATGTTTACACTCTGGAGAACTTGGTCCTTTTTCATTTTTCTGGTTGTTAGGAGATCTAGTTTCTATGGTAATTGTTGCGCTTAGACAGACGCTCCTCTTATTTAGGGAGCTGGTCACGTTGCAGTTATACAGACATGCTGAAATCATTAACTTCTGCATCTCACTTCTACCGACGGAGTGGAAGAGGGCTTGCGAGCTTTTTTTTTTTTTTTTTGATTTTTTTCTCCTTTCTGGCTGAAGATGAAGTGCACTGATTCTCCTCAAAGTAAAAGCATGACGTACCATAATAACACAACGGTTTCGACTTTCTTTATGAAGACGTGTCTGGAAAAGTGATATACTCAATGTATTCTATTGTCCTTGCAGAGCCAACTATTGAAAAACCACATAAACCCAACTGACCCTTACTTAATGCACCGGAGTACAGCTAGAACACGATGTTAAGACATCAGCAAGCAACACAAGCCATCCACCAGTCACGGAGCAACAATAGGAATAGACAGTGCCAGCAAAAAGAGGGTGATGAGCAGCAAAACCAAGAGAGATGGAGAGAAAAAGAGAGACAGAGAGAGAGAGAGAGAGAGAGAGAGAGAGAGAGAGAGAACACAGAGATGGAAGGAGCGATGTGATGCTTGTGGAAACTAAGCAAGGTAATGCAGACAGAACATGCAATCTGACTAAACAATCTCAAGAGATTCAGGGCACAGGAGTTGTGTGGGCGAGGACAGCAGGAAGAATGAACAGAAGGGAAGCGCAAGCAGACAACACAGCGAACATGGGCAAAAGGAAACACGCTTCTTGCGCACGAAACCTAAAAGCAACTGATCGATGCAGGTGCACAAACAAAGTAGATGAGAAATGAATGAACTAGATCAGAGAGACGGAATGAAAAAGAAGGGGATAAACAGCGGAGGAGTTTGCCAGGTAAATCCCCTCCAGGGCCGAGCTACACAGCGTTTTCATCTACAGACGGCTTCTGTACCTCACCAGTCTTCCTGCAGGTCTCCCAACCTCTTGGTTTCTCTCTCTGCACCTGTCTCTTTTAGGCAGCTTATACCCGAACAATGAGAGAAGTAAGAATGCAGACGGCGTGGAAGAAGGACAAGGTTGACTTGGGAAGACATGGGAAGGCTACTGGGCTTGCTGTTCTGTCTGTCTGGTCACCTCAGCACAAACAACAGATCTTGACTATGTTGCATCTCTGAAGATCTGTCTCCCATTAAAGCCTTATGAATTATTTATCACAGAGCTCTGCGGAAGTTGTTTGTACTAGAAAACAAATGTTCTCTAGTCAATATCATACTTTTAAACCCCTGTTTCAATATGTGGGGCTAAAATGACTCAAATATAGCACCTCCTAGTGGCCTTAAACAAAGGTTTCTTCCTGAGAGTGAAGCCAATTAATCAACAGAATTGGCACTAGTTAAAGACAGCAAAAGGTGGAGTTTGCTAAAAAAGAAAAACAATAAGCAAGCTAAGAGGGGTGGAGTATGGATGGTATATTCTAAAATATAAATATGATGCATTTGAATATAGTTTTAATACATCTGACTTGTGTATGGTAAGTACCAGTGAGTAATATATCATTTTTGTTATATATTATAAGGACAGGACAGGACAGAACAGGACACAACAGGACTAGGCAGGATGAGAAAGGAAAGGAGAGGAAAGGAAATGATATGAAATGAAAGGAAGGCAATGACAGGGAAGAAAAGGAAAGGAAAGAGGAAGGAAATGAAATACAATGGAAGAAATATAAAAAAAAACAGAAAAAAAGACAAGAAAGGAAAAAAAAAGGAAAAGAAAGAAAATGAAAGGAAAGGAAATGAGGGAATGACAGGATAAGAATGGTAAAGAAAATAAGAAAACAATGTAAAGAAACAGAAAGCAAAGGAGAGGAAAAAGAAAAGAAAAAGGAAAGGAATGGAATAGATAGGAAAGAAGGTAAGAAAATAAAATGGATGGAAATGCAAAGGGGAAGATAGGAAAGGAAAGACGCAAAAAAGAAAGGAGATGAAAGAAAAGAGGAAAATGAAAGTAAAGGAAGGGAAGGAAATGGAAAGACAGGAAAAAAAAGGAGACTGGAGGAAAGAGGGAAATGAATTGACATGAAAGGAAAAGGAAAAGGAGAGAAAAGGAAAAGAGGGGAAAAGAAAGAAAGGAAAGAAAGAAGAAAGGAAAGGAAAAAAGGTAATGACAGGAAAAGGAGGGTAAAGAAAAGAAGAAAGCAAAGGAAAGAAAATTAGATGGAAGGAAAGAGGGAAACAAACATAAAGAAAAGGAAAGGGAAGGAAATGGAAGTAAAGGAGAAGAGAGGAGGGAGGAGGAAAGGAAAGAACAATGAATGTAAAAACAAGAAAGGAGGAAAGGAGAGTGGAGGAAAGGACGCTCTGGCAGGACATAAATAATCAGCACAAGGACACTGACTAACTTCATCATCAGAGACAGCATACTTATTTCAGTTTAATTGAATGCAGTGATTTAATTCAGGAACATTGAAGCCCATATGTTTATAAATACATATTTAGCATATTTTAAATGTGAATTATTTCTTGCACAATAAACATGTTGTATTAAATAACTGACATATTGATATTGATGTTGATGTTTTTTAAGTGAGTACATAAAAATCCATGTTTGGACACCATGAGGATAGAGGTCTGCAGCAGCAGGCTCTTAACACATCTTTATTTATATGTTAGAATTGATTTGATCAATGTCAGCTTTGTTCCAACGGCTTGTCTAAATGTCACTCTTAACCCCACAGGATGGCTGCACTGTCTCCGTCAACACAGCCACTGGGTGGATCCAACAGCACTGGACACACAGGGTAAAAGGTAATTAATGCACCAGAGCTCTAATAAATCATACACATACACACACATTTTCCTGGAAGCTTTTTGACACACACACACAAAAAAAACTATGAACTACACAGTGAAGTAGTCAAACACAAACACTCCAAGCAGAACGCAGGGTGACAACCCAGCAGTAGCAATCAATTCCGGTTTGCATTTGGGCCTCTGCTCTCATTAAGCTGTAGATTCAGACTCCTGTAGATCCCAGTCTCCACAGGGATGTTCTTTTTCTCTTGTTAGGAATCAAACCACTTAATCCCTCTCCCACTCACTTGTGGTCCCTTTCAGCTAAAGCCCAACAAACAGTAGACTGAGGGATGTGTAAATGCGATATCCTCAGAAAGAAAAGATCGATCAATGTTCCACGGTGCCATTCAGAGAAATAGAAACACAGGAAAGGAATGGAATGGAAAAGAATGGAAAACTAACTAAATTAACTAAACAGTTAAGAACATGAAAAGGAAATGGTAAAGGGTGAGGAAACAGGAAAGAAGAGGAAAATGGAAACGGTAATGAAAAGTAAATGGAAAAGGGAAATGAATGACAAAGTATAAGGAAAAGGAAGGTAAAGAAAAGGAAAATTAAGTATGAAACTAAGGGAACAAGAAGGACAGAAAGGAAAAGAAAGGGAAAGGGAAAGGGAAAAGGACAGGACAGAGGAACAATAAAAGGGGAAGGGAAATGGAAAGGTAATATGGAAAGGTAATGGAAATAATATGTAAAGGAAAGGAAAGAAAAGAAATGGAAAGGCCATGACAGGACAGGACAGGGCAAGGCAGACCAGGACAGGAAAAGATAGTATAAAGAAAAGAAAATGACAGAAAAACAAAGGAAAGAATGGAAAGGAACTAAAAATGAAATGAAAAAGGGAAACGATAAAGGAAAGAATAAAATAAATGGAAAGGAAATGAAAATAAAAATGAACTCAAATAGAAATGAAATGGAAAAAGGACAAGAATGTCCTTTCTGTTGTTTTGTTGTTGTTATTTTGAAAACATTATTAAAATGCCTCATGCTTCCAGTCCACTGCTTCTCTACGACTGCTGGTGAAAAATTATAACCTGTTCCACAAGACCTTCAGAAATAGCTCCAATTATGGCATGAAACCTGGGCTGCATTAAAATAGACCAATTATCTATAAGATGCTATTTATGTGTCCGCACCACCAATGGATGTGCATAACTGCCAAAAACTGCTTTCATGTTTTGCTAGCAAGGACAGAACATGAGCAAGACCATCCACATGCAGCTGCTTCAGACAATAAACAAAAATAAAAAACAATTGCTCACAAAAAAGTGCAGCTGCTAGCTTTCATTCAGCCAACAGCTTTTTCCATCATTTACCTAAAGACGGAAGCTTAAACAAGTGGATGTCCTTCATTTTCAATGCTAATATTCCAGCAAAGCCAGCATCTACTGTACACTATCCTTGAGAACCTTCATTGTTTAGAAAGATCTACTGATGCAGTGCCAAAGCTATCCTTTTAAAGGCATGCTATTGAAGGAAAGGACACAATTACAAAGCAAGCCAGTCTGTCACTATAATAGTGAGTGTATGGACAATGTCCATACTAACAGCGCATCACTGAGACTGATTCAGTCAACCAGGAGTCTAGGAAGCATAGGATTACAATCCGCACCATTATCCCTTCATAATGGAATCACTAAAGAAAAAAGCTCATCCCTCTGGTTCGCTTCAGAAGTTTAATTTGTGCTATCGCTATGGATGGTTGGTATGATGCATTTAATCAATTACAGTTAACAACAACACTTTATGAACCTTACGGTTGTGAGCAGTTCATTAGACGTGACAATGTAGATCACAATTTACTGTAACCATTAGTGCATGTTGACAGGAATAGAGAGTGATGGCCCTTTTGATTGCTTAGGGATCCCATGGTATCTTCATGGTCATCCTGAATGCCTTAATGCAAGGTACTTATGCCTACCCTTTCAATGTCTTTCCTCTGCTAAATCTTTCCTCATCCATTAGGCCACTTAAACAGGACTGTTTAAAAAGGACTGTGAAAAAGCATGTAATATCTTACAGTAGAAAAATGTGCTAAAGATACCGTTCAAGCATGACTTCCAGTAATACTTGAAGATTAAATTAGGTTGAGACACATAAAGGTGGGTTACAAGGTTTGTCAAGGGTTGGCCCAGGAAATGGTTTCACCAGCTTAATGTTTAGTTTACAGCTTTACTTTTATTTATACATTACATATGTGTTACAATATATATATATATATATATATATATATATATATATATATATATATATATATATATATATATATGCCAGGCCAACTAATTTCACCCTAATATTGTGCCAAAAAGGCTCCCCATGTTAGTTGAACGTGTTACACAGTGTGGCTGGCTGCTTAAGCTTTTGCACACGAGTTCCAAGGCACATTGACTGTCCCTTCCTACAGGCTTCCCAGTTTTGCACCCCAGGGGCTTTGACCAGTGCTTCTTCATGCAGTTCCTGAAGACTTTCCCACTGGTTCCTGGCATCATCTATATGCATATTGGGTGTGTCTGCACACCCCTTTTCTCACCATCAGCATGTAGTCGCTCTCCGTAGGATACCTTCTCTTAGGTAAGCAGCTGTATATCTGTATAACAGTTGATTGCCTGGCCTCAGTGCTGTAGGCTGTAAGAGCAATTTACCACTGTCTGAGTACTGCATTGTACATTCTCACATTACCACTGATCATCCTGTAGAGTTTTTCAAATTGTTGCCCAACATACCCTAATGAACTAAGGTTTAGATTTGCAACAAAATGTTGCCCAGGTTAAAATGCTATGCTAGAGCTCTTGGCCAAAAAGCTGTGTTGTGCACCACAATGTGTCATTAGGTTGAATTGGTTTTTTATCAATGTTCTACAAATTCCATCCAACCTCACAACAGCGTCTATAAAAAAAAAATTTGAGCCTCGACAGGTCAGCTGATGAGCATTCCTAGTTACTGCAGATTAACCTTCGTTTCTTTAAAGCTGCCTTTTATTTTAGAAGCATTAAAGGAATTTCCGACCACATTTTCCCTCAAAACGATCCCATCACAGAGCTGAGGAGACAAAACATGTCTTTCATGTCACAGATCAGTCCGGGTTAAAAGGGAAAAAAGCTGGTCAGCTGTATCAAAGCCAGCCTGCACAGAACATTCATCACAGAGAAACAATAATAGGATCCCCTCAGATGGGGGATACAAGCCCTGGAGGCACCTAGACATCCCCAATTCCCCCAGTGAGTCCCACTCACTGTGTCTTACTCATCGCAGTTGCTTCCCAGCCATGGTCAAAGCACCATAATTCATCTCCAGCATTCTCTCTTCACCACCCCACAGCAGCAGCTATTCCTCTCCAACCAAGTCCAATCAATACCAGTGGATGAACATGTGATGTTCTGAATAGATGGATTTCCAGCTGTTTAAAGAATATCTGAACCAACACATGTTTGCCTTATTAATTTGATAAGAACAGAACGAGAACTAGCCCAGGAAAGCTGGTAAACCTTTCAAACATCTTGTATGAACCTAAAAGCATCAAACATCTACCAATGGATCATATCCCAGCTTGCAAGCCCCTCAGACTGATTCACTTATATTTTCCTGTGTATCCTAATCTAATAAGAAGCTTGAGCTCCAGCAAACTGCTGCACTGCACCATTAGAGCTGATCTGACCACTTTCGAATGCAGCCCAGGCGAACAATGGCCCTCTTCTCAGGACGCAAGGAGAGATTCCATGCTTGTGGTTGGCGGTTGAACCAAACAGTGACGAAAGACTGGAAGAATTCCATGTAAACCCCCTGAAGTGAGTGATTTTTTTCCCTCATTATATATGTTTTGGCACTGAAACTGCATGTGAAAAAGAGCCATCAGATTAAGAAGCAGTTTGCTTTTGTTTGTTATTGTTGTTGCTATTGGTGTTATTATTAAATCTGCTACAATAATCCAATTAAATATGTTTTCTTAAATCAACCAGACCATTGGTTGAAATCTACCATCTTGATGAATCTGTGATTAGCGGGCAATTAGCATGAGTATGATGCATATTTTAAACAATGGCTTTCCATCCATTCATCATCTTATCTACATCTTCCTCCATCAAATACCTCCTGGACAGGGTGCCAGTCCATAGCAGCAGACCACAAACACACATCCCCATACTCACTGCTAGAGGGCAATTTAGCATGACCCAGAACCTACCATGTGTGTTTCTGTGAGGTGGGAGGAAACCTGAGCACCTGGAGGAAGCCCCCACATTAAACCCCTCACAGACAGTAGATCGAACCCACAACCCCAGGCCCCTGGAGCTGTATGGCGCACACAGACTACTTGCTTTGCCACCATGTCTCTGCTATAGCTTGTTATGCATCAGTTAAAGCAACATCTTGTAGCATTTATCCCTTAAAATAACAGCTTAAAAATCACATTGATGCTTCATTGACGTGTAAAAGGGAGAATAGCACCTCTATCGTTGCTACTCGGCAAGAAAATGCTTGCGAGAACAGTGTAGCGCTGCATATCATATACAGCGCTCATCATGTGTCAAAATCCTGTAATATCACTCTACCCTGACAGTCTACATGCTTCTTATACTTTCAGTTCAGTGTCCCTCCTCAGCGCGGTATCCCTCAGCTTGTCCAGAAATGCATATTTTCACCATTGTGTCCATTTTCAGAAACCAAAACATTGGCAGATTGGTCAAATCTAAGTGGAATTGATAGCAAGAGTCTTAATTTCTATTCAACTTACATTTATTTATATATTTTTTTTAATAAACATTTCCACCATCTACCCTCAACAGCAAGACAAATGAAACTTACATCTGAGCAATGAATAAGGACAATGACTACACAAAACCCAGCAATAACACAGAGCAGCACAGAAACACAGAATGGAAAGTGGAACGCCAGTGCCAGGAAGGAATACCACTCTCTTCGACAGCGGAGTGCAGAGCTTAGATGGGGGAATCCTGGGAAGATAAGCTGATGAATGTGTAAACAGGCAAGAGAAGTAAATGGAACGTGTGACAGAGGAAGACTGATGAACTCAGTCTTCACACTTGCATATATACACACACACAATTTAGCTCAATATAAGGATATAGAAAATCCAGAGAGGAGCCTAGACTCCGCTTAGTCATAGAGGACTTAGGGGAACCGTGAAACTGATGTTTTTGCCTGAAGCTCTTTTTTGAGTTGAGCAGGGTTTCATCATGATATCGCTGTTTTTCA
Source organism: Salminus brasiliensis (assembly GCF_030463535.1). Taxonomy (NCBI): domain Eukaryota; kingdom Metazoa; phylum Chordata; class Actinopteri; order Characiformes; family Bryconidae; genus Salminus; species Salminus brasiliensis. The sequence continues at coordinate 19,280,762 of NC_132899.1, forward strand.
CATTCCCAAGTACTAGACCCTTTACGTTAAAGTCTGCAAACTCTGAGAATGACTTGTATCTCTGAACTCAGTTCCTAATAAACAGGGACATACCAAAAAGTACACAGGCCACTGCCAGCAGCGCTAGCTGTGTATTTAGTGCTTTACCTCAGATTTATAGTTTATACTTTAAGCTTTAACTAAAGTGGATCCTATCTCATGCAACGGAAGTCTAATTTCAAAGCTTTAAAACACAGAAGTGAATAATCAGGGCTTTTCATCTGTTCTAACTTCCGCACTGTCTGAGAGCAAACAATTAACTGGAAATGAGGTACGATAACACACAAAATCCCTTTGCTTTCCACACAGTAGAAAATGTCAAGAATGCTTCTCTCTGCTGAATAAAAAAACTGTAATTAGCCAGCACTTGATTCTCTTCTGAGTGTTCCTCATTAAGCAACTTATCGCCGCATCCTTGGCTGGCTTTGAGAGAAGCTGAATGTTTGATTAAAGCTTGAGATGCTGAAGACATCGCCTTGATTAATATTTCAACCCGGCCCAGGAACAGTGCGGTTTTAAAGGAATGCTCCGCTCTGCAGAGGATCCTCCGCGCCTAACAAAACTGCAAGGCCTGCTCTTTCGGGGGCCCGGGCGCACAAAGCGCCATTAATGTGCCGCACACACTGGCTTCATCTGGTTTGTGTTAGCCTAGAATCATCAGGGAAGTGCAGAGATTCTCTACTGTAGTTGGCCAAGAGCAGCCAGTGCCTCCGTCTCTGATTGGTTGCTCAGCAATAGACCCCCTCTTGAGCTGAAAGGGCCTATTCTGGAACATCGAAGCACCGGCCAAACTTTCAAAGTTCAACTAATTGGGGGGACATATTTTTCTCCCTGGTGCTCTCACAAATTATGTCCCCATCCCTCGAGTTAGAAGATGTGCAATTAGCAAAGCTATTAAGGTGGAGAAAAGGAGACCTTTAGATTTCTGCAAAAGATGCAGTGTGCAGAGGTGTTCCACAGGTTACCAGAAGGCAGCCTGCAACACACACACACAACCTCACAGCAGCAGCTGGAGTCCACATGTAGACAGCGTACAGCTGAACTGAGGTCAGGTGCCGCAGACGCTAAGCCTGGGGCCCCTCTAGAGCGGGACAGCCCTTATGGGCTTGCTTAAGCCCAGCATGGACTGAGGCACGTGTGGAGACAAGCAGAGGTTTCCCGAGGAAGAGAACTCGCTGAAAGGTCTCCAGGGAAAAAAAGAAAGGAAGAAAGAAGGAAAATAGTCTGCCTTTATGAGGAGATGAAACGTGATCTGTTTTCAAAGAGTATAATTATTGGCCAGTGAACAATATTTGTGATGGTTCATAGAAGAAGAACAATTCTTCCACTTACATGGATATCAGATTTATAGTGCGTCCATATAAATCCTTATATTATGCAAAGCAATAGCCCTATGCAGCTTTCCACCAGTCACTAAGCCACTGGTCTATAATCCTGGTCAGCTGTTTAGACCTACTGCGCTATGCAAAGGTTTATGCCCCCCCTTAATGTCTTTTGTATTTTTGCATATTTGTGACAGTATTTGGTTTAAGATCCTCATTCAACATCCAATATAAGACAAGCAGAACACCAAGTGCAACCAAACATTTCCTACAACTGAAGATCATACTTCTACATTGCAGTGGAGGTATTTTGGCCCACATTCATTCGCAGAATTGCTTCAATCAGGCACAAACGGGTATCTAACAGGTCTTAACAGGTCTCCAAAACTGTGTGCCATTCAGAATTTAATATACATTTCAGATAGTTGTCATGCTGCATAGCCCTACTGCGCTATAGCTTCCCATCAGTGGACTCTTCTTCTTCAGGATTTTCTAGAGGAGAGTCATAGTTCTGTCAATTACATCAGTTACAAAAACTCACTCAGACCCTGATACAGGAAAGCATCCCCAAACCATCACACTAGCACCACCAAATTTGACTGCTGGAAAGATTTTCTTATTGTGGAATGCTGTGTTAGCTTTAACCCAGGACCATCAAGGTATATTAGGACAAATTAAAAAATGCTCTTAATGGCAAAAGAGTGAGCTCACATGGGTGGATCGTGGGCTACGTGGCTTCCAGGTGAGCATGGGCTCAGAGTGGATTTGTACATGTGTTTTTACTATGACTCAGTTGGGCCTCCATAATGGGCGTCGTCGTTACGGCCCACCTTAATCTCACATGGGTCCCATCTAGGCCCCGTATGCAGTGTAAAACCCAAGTGGGGCCCCATGTTTAACCCCTCCTGGTCCCATCATTGACCCTCGTAACCACAGGCCCCACCTGGTTAGCTGGGCTGGTACTCAGAGTTCTTGCTTAAGTTTAGCTTAGAAAATGAGGCTCAAAATAATAGTTCTAATGTCAGATATCGTTGAAGATATTTCTTCTAGAAAGAAGCAATTATTTCAAAACTGTCTGATATGAAATATTTAGTTTGAGCGTCTGTGCACAAATAGAATAAATCAGGCACATTCCTTTTCACAGCATTGTATCTCTACTTTTTCCACTATTTTCAGATCAATTAATAACATGGTGCTTGAGAGATATTTGGTCTGATATGCAGCAGTTAAAAAAATTCTGAGGCTGAAAAGGAGACAGCCAGGCCAGCTATCATATTATTCCATGATTTAGAACTCTGAACTCTCAGCCCTCGTGAAGCAAATTAAATCAGATCTCCAATCTCATGCAATCTCCATATTGAGTTATAATTGCAAGTGTTTCTAATGATAATGCTTCGAGCCTAATGAATCATTAAAAGGCACTTGGTTTAACATGAACCTCGCTCTGTACAATAAAACCCTAACTTCCATTTGTCTGCTAGAAACCGTGGAAAAAGGTATAATGCATTACTGTTTCGTGCTTTTACCACTCACTGCTTCGGAGGCAGAGCAATCGGCCCAATCTAGAGTACTTCTGCTATTGCACAATGTATTACAGCCTCTAAATGATTCTGAATCCAATAACAAAGATGAATGCATTCCAGCAGAGGCTAAGTAAATCTCTCGTTTAGGTGCGTGCATTGACAGTAAAATTTGATTTTGAGACACAGCAGGGGATGGAAATGCTGTTTAATACATGTAAAAAAAGAAACTATACCTGAGAGTGCATCAGATCATATAAGAGAGTTTTTGTGTGTTAATGTGTGTGTGTGTGTGTATGTGTGACTAAGTATGTTTTAGAGGCAGCTCTTTGAAGTAGAGGCTGGGGCAGAGCAGAGGACTGCCTGGTAGGCTCTAATGAGGCTGAGGAGAAGGCAGGCTGATGGAAACTGGGTTGACAGCAGGGCTTTGGTGGCGCTTGACTCTCCATAAAGTTCAGTATGCCCGAGGCCCCTATAATGAGACTACAACGTGCCTGAGAAAAAAAATAAAAAAATACAAACACATTGCACTCGGAATACTCTCTAAACGTCTTCATTACAGAAACAAAGCAGCACAAATTCTCTTTCCATGCTTAATGAGCTGAGGTGAGGAAAGACTGGAAGTGGTTGTGCTAATAAAGCAGAAAGGTTCCCTATTATCCAAACATTGCAGATTTCATAAATTCAACACACACTGTTCACAGTCATTTCAATGAGTCATGCATGTATCAGCCACGCAGGTCATCGGAATATCAACATCCAAAGGACAACACAGTTGAGTACTGACAAACAGAAGAGCATCGCAGGTCAGAGGAAAGGTTTCTATTAGGGTTGAATTACTCAATAATACCCCAAGAAAACTATGCAAATTTACCTTCTTAGTGAATCAGCAGTGATTACTCAACAGTTTGCATGACAATGGTGCCCAAGTTATCCTACTGATGTCTCCTATAGTAAGAGGTAGTGCCTGATGGACAAACTTAGCCAACACGTGACCTTAGGCTCATGTGTGGCTACTCTACAGCGCCTCGGACAGTGCTTTTCCACTGAGATTAACCCTTGCGTTTCAAAATGTTAAAAATACAATGAAATAATTTGACCGTAATCATTTCTGCTGGGATCAATTACTACAATGAATATGTAAATGGATGATTAATATTAAAATGGGATTTTAGGATTTTTTCAGACCATGATAAATTGTCGAATTATGAGGTTGAGGGTTCAATTGAGGGTCAAATGACTCCACGGTCATCAACTTCCAAGAGATATTTGCACACCTGTACAGATGTTCTTTTCTTTTCTGTAAATATATTTTTCAGCTCTTTATTACCTTTATTACCTTTAGTACTTTCTACTTTTTTTAATTTATCCCCTACCCTATTTATTGTTTAGTGTCATTTTCCTTTAGTTTAAGACTGTGTTCTGTGTTTCTTTGTTACTTGTCATACGTGTTGCTCTCACCAAGACAAATTCCTTGTATGGGTAACATACTTGGTGAAATAAAGAGATTCTGATTCTGATTCTGATTCTGATATTAACGTCACAAAAAAGGGGGAGGGAGGTGGTAAAGGTGGCAGTAATGAAATGAATATTAATTAAGGTAAAGACAAAGTTTTTGGACACAGATACTCTACTTTTGGATTATTAAACACGCACCGGGTCAATCTAACACGGGAACACATTATTTCTGCTCAAAAAAAGGAAGCTGTGTGAGCTTAACTGAACACCTTTATCAGTAATTGGTGCACCTTAAAGTAGCTTTTTCAAAATTTACTAATTACAAGGCTTTTGTGTAATACTTGTAACGTGTAGCGTCTAGGCATGTCAGCAATCATGTAATCAGGTCTTGAGGGCTGCTCAGGACTGTACTTATGTGATAATAGCCCATTCATAAGAAAACACATAATGAAGGATGGTTTAAGCATCTAAGTGACCAACAGTAAGTGATGTATGATAGACTGAGGAGTGCTGGAAAGTGGGGATAGCCATTATATCCATTATCTGTCTGAAGAGCTCTGGACGCACAGAGGCCAGCATGCTAATTATCTCCTTTGCAGGTCAACACACACACTAGATACTGTGGAGGTGTTGACCAGAACCTCCTCATCTTTTTCCTTCTTTAACAGATCTTTCCTTTACACAGCACCAGCATAATAACGCAATGATGCCGCAGCAATTTACCACAATACCAATATATGATCGAGCCATGTATATATACAGCCGGTCCTGTAGGATTTTTGTGCATGTATGGCAATATATCAGATTCACATATGCAGAACAGGTATATTGCAACTAATAAAATATATTGTATATAATAAAAGATATATTAAAATAAAAATATAAGTATATTGCAAAATAAAAATAATTATTTGTATTCATTTTATATTTAAGTAAGAACATTATGAGATTATTCAACCAATTTCTATTTATTTGTAGTTATTTTACAGGGGCCGTAGAAAGCATTTTAAGTTGTTCTGCCCATATGTGGTTTTGGATGCCCATTTACAACCATGTTATTCTGCCTCCGAATTAATTCTTTTACGGTGGGCTGAAGAGAAAAGCTGTAGACAGTTGGCTAGAGTTAGCTTTAAGGCTAATGAGAGGCTGAAGAGAGTGGATGTTGGAGAAAAGATGTGAAATAGAGCTAGCTTAATATTCGCTGAGCGAATATTAGAGAAATATTAGAAATACTTTTTGATGCATCTGTAGCAGCAGTGCCATGAAGTGACCCGTCAGCAATCAGCGATTCCTAATTTGAGCTTTAATGAATATTCCACCCTCCACTTCTGGATTTGTAAAGAGGAGGGATGGGTGGAAAAGGGGAGAGAGAAACGGGGGTAATTAGTGTGAGAAATCTGAGTATTAAATGAGCGTGTTTTTGTTGGGTTGTGTGCGAACGAGCACAGAAATAACACCATCAAGAGCCGCAACGCTTACAAGGAGTATGCCGACAGCCCACCATTTCATTTCAGCCTTAGGAGGCACTACTAAATTAGTCTTTTCATAAATCGAGACGCTGCTCTCTTTTTCCTCTCTTTTTTTTGCTTGTACAATTTCCTCAGTTACCCTAATAATAGGGGGTCTGCTGCAATGCTTGTGAAATTACCAGACCCTCAACATTGAGGATGTTTAGAGAAGATTTGATGCTGTAAACATATTTACAGGCACAGAAAAAGGGGGGTATTTTTTCACCCAGCTGATTTCCTGACAGGATGAGAACAAACTCTCCTGGGCATACCAGCCTAGACACACACATACACACCCACCCACACATAATAATAATTTAATATGTCTAGCTGCTGTATGTCTACAGCGAATGTATACTCATGTATATCTACCACACAAGGTTAGAGATATCAGGGCCATCTGTAGAACCTATTAAAAATAACAAACCAATAAGTTGAACTAAAGGTCTCAAATTATATATATATTTTTGTAATATATTACAATCTATTCAATTTACATTGTCATATGTAATATCATTGCATATCACTTTGTCCCTAAAATTAGAGACAGATGTTTTAATGAGCTCTGTGTTGATTGGCTGCCTTGTATTGCAGCATTGTGCTCATTAAAAAAACACTTCTTATAACTTCAGCGAACAGGCAGGGCTGAATTGCTGCAAGCTGAGTACATGTAAATGTGTTGGGTTTTGTGATGTCCCAAAAAAAAAAAAAAGAATCTAAAACAGCTGTTTTTGCTGCCTTATATCCATTTGGACTACTTTAAAAAAAAAAAAATCACCATCAAGTTAAAAACCTCATATCTCCAAAAACAAGCAACATTACCGGAAATTCTTTTAATCCATCTTTCAATGGAAGTCAATGTAAAAAGACTATTCCAAGTCATTGGAGTGTTTCTATTGGTCCATTCATCATGAAATGTTGAAACAAGTGTTACTAAAATACTCCCTGTTGCTTCTGCGAATTGAGCATTTCCATGATGTAGGACAATCTAAGTCTAAATGATGCTCTCTACGAAATAAGAAGAAACACCTCCTCATTAAGCTATCTAGTGCTTTCATTACCCTATATTACTTCAGTGACGGCATGCTGCTCGTACACAGAATGCTTCAGATGCCGGAATAAGCAGGATTTTGCTCTAGGTGCTGTTTTCCTCCAACAGAAAGAGACAGGCTGCACATTTGAGGCACACTAAGGCTGTCTACCGTAATAGCAGCACGAGACATGTGAAGTGTTGCCATCCACGCACCCCTCTAATAAGCACCCATTCTCCCCCATCATCACTTTAGGCTGTTCTAACTCACTCCTCTCTCTGCCCTACTTTCGTCCTCAGCTCCATTCTTCTCCCCCGCCCTCCTTCTAGTCTTCCTCCTCCTCTTCCTCCTCCCCCTCCTCCTCCTCTTCAGTCTCCGTCTCCTCTTCCTTCTCTCCTACCAACTTTTAGACTTTCGTACAATATTCATGAGCAGAGGTCTGGGGACAAGAGGAATCTCTTTCGGTCTCCAATTCATCTCTTCCCTGAATGAAAAATGGCTATTTCCAGCAGCTATAGGGAGGTGACGGTCCGCGAGTATGTGCATCCAGGCTGGTTTCGTGACCTTTAAGTAATATTCTGGAGCTTTATTCAGAAATGTGGCCACTGGAAGAGTGCGGGGGAGTCGAAGAAACAAAAGATCAAGCAGAGGGAACAAGAAGAAGGGAAAATAAATAAATAAATAAATAAATAAACAACATCAGTGGCTGAAGAAAAGTCAATAAGGGAAGATTGAATATCTTGGAGTTTATCTGACTGCCAGACTATTCTCTTTTAATAGCTGATAAAATGATTTGGAAGCTGTAAAAATTCTTTGGCGGCGAGCTTGTGTTTCTCTGTAAATATGGACCTTGAACGTTATCACTGACAGGTAAACATTACTCTAATTTATCGGAGTAATGTTTCACTGGGCCGACTTTTTCTCTTTTTGTTTTCTTTCTTTCTTCAGTTTCATCCAGCTTGAAAAAAAAACCTCAACAACTAAAAAAGAAAAACTCACTCAATAAAACCCGGTACGACTTGAACCTGAGCGAGAACCCAAATTTTAACAGCAAAACGATGCCGAACTCTAAAACATTCTGAACACATAATTGCATTTGAAAGCCGAACTGGCAAAAGCGGGCGAACCACACAGAGGCTTTTTAGGGAAGCGATTCGAGTGGGAAATGTTTTGCTCAAGCAAGGAATTCTATTTCCATGACCACACAAAACACCAACACAACACAAACAAGCCTAATTCACTATACTTACTGGCAAAGCTGTTGTTTGTGTAGCAACCGAAGGGCAAAGCGTGCGCTTGTGTTGTGACTGAATCATCCGAGCTTGACTGAAGCGTTTCAGAAATCAGCTGAAATGGCTTTCTTTTTCCTCCACTGCTTATTTAATAAATTGCGCTCTGCCTTCCTTGCTCCTTCGAAGAACATCGATTTCAAAACAGGGCTGTTTATTTCTTTTACGTCCCAAAAAAACAAAAAAAAATCCTGAATGTTATTCAGCTCGGACAGGAGGAGCACAGCGCTCAGGAGAAAACAGTAACAAGTTCACAGAGATTGCAAATATGATGTGCATTGCAAATGAAATCAAAGGCGAGTTGGAGCGTGTTCATTCAGCACATTAAATCTGAAAATGAAAAATTTGCCTCTCATTATGCGCTTCATCTCCAGGAATGCTTCTCCCCCCTGAAATCATATTCAGGCATTTATATCATCGGCCCATCGAGTGAACACCTACAACATCCACTTCTCACCACCACGTCTCTCCCTCTCTCACTCTCTCTCTAGAGACATTTATATCTATTCATCCTCTGGCACTCCATCAGCGCAGGCCTACGGATGCGCTGAGGTAGGGCAAAAAGGGGCTCCAGTCTCTGGACATGCTCTGCGGGCAGAGAAACAGTGTCAAAACAGGCCACTAAAAGGGAAACACTAAGGCAGCTGGAGGGGGCCGAAAGGCGAAATAAACAATTAACTGCTCTGTTCTATGTCTGCCCAGTCCACTTACCCTCTCCATCACACACAACTAAATACTGACAAGTCTCTTGTTCTAAACAAAACACACACATAGAAACACAGCCTGCTCAGGGTTTTTGCAGACATCTGTGCAACTTAGGTGTTGAATAAGTAAGGTAGCTGGTAAATGGCTCTCATGTATGTGTATATTATATAAACGCACAGGTATGAGATGATTAGGTCATATAAGCTAATAAGGCCACTTACTGTTCCTGCAGTTGCATGATTTGAGAGGTAGTTACACACTTACACATACACATGCCACACGGTCCTACAACATAGGCCTACCTGAACACCCCCCCCCCACACACACACACACCCCAGCCATGACATCCATAGCTGTGGTGGATACCCATGTGTTCCCAGTGTTCTCCTTTTGAAAACAAGAATATGTTCACCTTAGCATTTGGACAAAATGGTTTTAGGGGATGATGATCAAAATACATTCAACCAGGGGTGTCTTAACTTTTGACTGGAGATATATAAATATCTCACACACACACACACACATACATATACACACCAAAGCCACAGTCTCCCTCAGCAGCGCAGTTATATGAAAGTGTAGGTGGCATTTTCACAGCAGCACTTCTTGTCATCCTAATATAGTGCTCTCCAGTTTTTCTGTATTCTTAGATAGGGAGGAAAAAATGTCAGCTTACAGTCACTGAGCTGAAGCAATTAGTCATTCTATGGTAGTGTACAGTTTATTTCTGCTTTAAAGGGTTTCTTAGGGGATCCAGCATCCTCCATGCTTAAATATGCTTCTGCAAGGTTCCTACGTTCCTTCCTTCAAGGCTTCTCGGGTCATATTTGTAGAGAAAATGAGCCAAGATATGAAAGAATTCCTAATATGAAGACTTAATACCAACTTGAGCAAAGTATCTGCGGCAGAGTTCATTAAAAAAGGGCTTCTTACTGCAAGGGCTTGCAATAAATACATCAGAGGACCAGAATAAGAAATGGCTTCCACGTGGACTTCCCAAGTACAAGGAAACTTTGCCATGGTCTCTCTTAGCAGCACCCCATTTACATCATGTGACTGAGGGAGGGTAGATACTCTCTTAAAAATAAAAGGTGCTACCAAGGAGTTTGTTGAGCATTGCCATAGAAGAACCACTTGATATATGAGAGCGTAAAGAACCTTCAATCGATTTAATGCTTCTTTATTTGAACCCATTCCTTTTACAAAAAAGGTTCTTTATGGAACCAAAAATGGCAGAGAAGTCTGCATGACCCAAAAAGTTCAAAATTAGGGAATCTTAAAGGGTTTTTGAGTGATGTTTGCTGTGCAAAGGCCTGCTTGATCATCCACAGAAACATCTCAGAACCCTCAGCATGGTGAACCGGGAGCCTAAACCGCTGTTAAACTGTGGTGAAGTGTTTGTCGGCTTTGTGGACGTAGCAGTAGCTAGGACGTAGGACGTAGCCTAAACAACATGACTAGGCCACATTTACCGGGGCTGCATTTATCTAGCATTATCTGCTAATGCTGATAGTCCACATATAGATGGATTCCTTAGATTTTTGACCTCCTATCCACACAAAAACTATGTTTAGGTGAGCTTTTGTAAACTGCTGTCCAAGGTGGAGGTTCTAAAAAAGCTGTGGCTGATGAGCTGTTTCAGTATATACGTTTTTCTGCCTTGAACCACAATGCTGACCAGGAAGAAGCAGATAAGAGGATGGATGGATGTTTTATAATCAGAAGTGTTCTAGCAGAATCAGTGGCCCTCTGTAAAAGTACTGGGAATGTCATGAAAGATTTCTTGTTGTTTATTCTGCACCTTTCAGATGTTTTCAGGAGCAATCCAGATCTGTTACTATGCGCCTCTTATGTTTGGCAAATATGATTTAAATGTAGATGGGTTACTTTGTTTGAAAGAGCTTTATGAAAAAAAGGACACCATCTACTATTCATTGGAAATATTTCATTATTGACAGACCTTTTCTTTCCCTGATTAATGGATTAATCTAAGTTCTAATGAAGCAGCTAATCGATTATGAAAACAGTTGTTAGTCGCAGCCCTACTCACAAATCCCCAAGAACCTGAGATTTAACCACAGGGAGGTTCTTTCAATAATGGTGACAAAAAAAAACAAGATCCCTGCTTCCGATTCCATTCAGAGATAAGTGAAGCTGTCCTCACAGACACATTCAGCTCCAGTGAAAGGTACTAATCAGGCTTTCCATGCATGATTTTAAACACTTCCCCTCCCACGCAGTCTCTCACAGTCGCCTTACTTCTGTTCCCCACATCTACCTGCTGCAAAAGGCTTCACTGCATGGAAGACACAGAGCGTTATAAACACGTATCATTTGAAAGGAAATTCAGAACCAAGCCCTGCCTTATGAGGAACAGTCAAATTGGCAATTAAGACCCTTTGACACATTTTACTGCGATGCCCCGTCTCCCGCACAAGGTAAAAACACTGTATAAGCTTGAATGAAACCTACAAGAATGCTGCAGTGCCATTCTAACAGCATGAAGAACTCCACTGAGGGATGAGTCGGTGGGCCGTGTTTGGCAGATTGCTTCCGCTGTCTTGGCATTTGAGTAAGGGCGGATGTAGTGTATTGGGTGTAAATGCAATATCAGTGTCCCAGAAGAAGTAGTGCAGGTCCAAAAGAGGATGTACCCGAACTTGCAAAAGCATGTAAGCTAAAACACACAGAGGCTGACTTGGCTTCCTGTATTTACTGTAGGAATAAACCAGGCCACAATTCAAGACACGGCAGTCCTGTTTGTTGGTACACTGTGAGCAATTAAAAGTGGACCACATCATAAAAAATGGTTGTTGAGATACAATAAAAAGAGTGTGAGGATTATCAGAGACTAGAGACCAGAGCCCATTTTTAATGCATCACCAAGAGGCTGAACCTTTAAGCTCAGTCGGTTTAGGCCTTTAAAACTCCACAGCTGCTCTTTGATCAGCTCTCTAGGGTTCATTCTGGAGAAACATGTTTTTTTTAAAGAAACCAACAGAACAAAGGCTGAGCAAAATGGGAAAAGGATGGCTTAGACATGTGACAGTAAATGGCAAGAGAGAAGGCGCAGGGGATATCACGTCAGTATGGCGGGCTAGGGTTCAGTTAATGTCACCAACCATGTTGGCGCAGAGGATCCACTTTACAGCTTCTAGCTTAGTGTCCTTCCTAGCTATGACATTCACCTGAAATACCACCCTAAAGTAACCATGAAGAGAAATTCTCAATTTTACTGTTTAATGTTACTCTCAACTATCCAACATTAGCCTAACATGTTTGGTTCCTACTCTAACAACACTTTAACTACCTGTGGCAGCCTGTGTGGGAAGACAAGCGTCCAGGCTTTTTTCTGTCGGAGTCACTCAACTGTCTTCAAACGCAGACTGAACACCCATCTCTTCCAAGAGTACTTGGGCGAATAGTATAAGTAGAGTATTATGGTCTCCTTATTGACTTATGAATTTTTAGTCTATTCAAACTAGCTGAGGTTATTCTTGAGTAAACAGTGACGCACTTTTGTAAGTTGCTCTGGATAAGAGCATTTGCTAAATGCGGTGAATGTAAATGTGCACAACATTCCACACTGATTCAAGTACACTGACTGTGTTTCAACAGCATCGTGCATCTTCTATTTCTCTATTAGCGTTAAAATTGTCTAGTACATGACATGACAGTGTATAACAGAAACAGAGTACTAAAACTCCTCAGAGCTTCCTATTTGCTTATTTCATGAGAACCACAGACAGTGTTCAAAACTAGGCATGTGGGTGTATCATGAGAGAGTAAAGTGAGAATACTATACGCTTGGTGTATAACAATATACAAAACCCAAATAAGATTAATAAAAGGTCTCCAATAGAACCACATGCCAATCTCACAAACAATTACAGCCCCTATAATAAAAAACAATTATTAAGTCCAGACATCTGAATGTGGGCATAGGTGTGGTCATGACACTAGCCTCATCCCTTGCTTTCTGTATAATACTCTAATAGGCTGCACTAAGATGTATTTATCACTGACAGTAAAAGTGAGACCCCTTGGAAGGAGTGTATAGATGACAGCATTAAATTTAAAATTTGTACAATTTACTGAAATTGTTAAAGTCTATAGACCACACACACACTTAAATGACTGGACATTCCTTTCTAAAGTCATACATGAGTTGTAGGGCCAGTGACTATAGACGTTCTGAAGCCCAGCCATAGTGCTAACTGCTCCTAGGCTCTCCTGGGGGTAAAGAGGGAAAACTGCAGCAATACTTTGGCAGGAAAATGGCCAACAACAGCAACAACAATAGCAAGTAGCCCTGAACGAAAGGAGGAAGCGTGGGCGGTCCCGGACCACAGGCCATAAACAGCCGTGGCTCACGTTATCACCATGTAATGATGCACCAGCGAAGCCATGATGAGGTCCTCATTTGCAATTCATAACACAGCTAAATTAGCCGACACTGATTTATTTATTTTGGTTTAGTGAGCGGGTAAGCCCCTCACAAAGGATTAGTACGCACTCGAAACTGATGAGCAGCCCCCATTAAAGCCATTAAAAGACATTATGTTGGGATGGATGCAAAAATATGCAGACCCGTGCTCATGCGAAGTGGGGTAGCGGTGCACTGGAGGCACCACGCTGAACTTCTAACCGCTGCTGGAAGAGTTCTGTTCAACGACTCGCTCTTAGCTAGAGAGCCAATTCGGTAGCTCGAGTTTGAAAAAGAGCCCCAGCAATTAGAAAAGACCCTGACTCACACAGAGGCACGCACACAGAGGCACGCATATACACGTATACATTGACTTCCTGCCTCCTTTAAAATAATCATGAGCGTTCCAAAGAGAAGGAGTGGAATTTGAAATGTCACTATTGATTTACTGAGCCTCTTATTAGCAAAGCCTAAAGAAAACACTTCACATTCTCAAGAGCAACAAGCCTAGTTCAAAAGGGATGAAAGGGGGTCTGAAACAGTTGTAATGATATCTTGGGGGGGAACAGACTTTTTTTTTCAAATAAACTGATCACCCAAAACTAATTTAGTTTAGAAATAGTTCTCCTTAAAATGTACAGAACAAAATCCAGGCTGCAAAATGGCTGCCAGCACTGTTTTTAACTCTGATACTAAGGTTTGAAAAAAATCTTAACTTGTCTACAGTGCACAGTTCTAGCAGGTTTCAGCTATAGCTACTGGCGAAATTAAGCTAAAATCTTGTTAACTGAGTCACCCTCTTAGTTACAGTTTTACAGTTTTGGTAAGAAGGTCTGTTGTGTCTTACCTGCTAATAAATTTGCCATATAAATAAAAGTAAAATATAAATAAATAAAGTGGTAAAACTGACTGATTTGCTCTCCTGCTTCCTAGCTGCTGCTTTCCAAACCTGAGCACCAAGTCAGAAGTTATGGTTTAATGCTTTTAATATATTAGCCTCAACCCAAAGGAGGCAAGCCAGCTTCAGAAAGTAATGGTAGGGACGCCCAAGTGGCTCAACTGTCGAAGCATTGGCCCCATCATCAAGTGATCACTAGTTTGATCCTGGGGATAATGAGGCCTCCATGATTGGGAGTCAAAAAGATCATCATTGGCCTCACCAAACCCAGTTGGTTGAAAAGTTTTGGGGTTTTGTTTTCCCTCCAACTAAGAGCGCTAACTAATTTGGATGTCAGTTAGCTAATGCAAAATAAAAAATAAAAAATGCAGTTAGCATTCTCCCCCTACTATATTCAGCGATGTTGGGCCCAATTTTCCAAAAGCATCCAATATGTTACAATCATCTTAACTGGTAGAGAAAGTGCTCACTGTGATGACAGCTCAACCATTTAAGAATCACCTCTGTTCTAAGGAATGCATGATGTGGTGCCACATCACATGTTTTGGAGAGAGCATATGCTAACCTTCCCCCTAAATTGGGGTAACGTATTTCAGGGTAAATAGTGAATGGGTGTAAATTGTGGTCAGCTTTAATAATTGCAGTGAGGTGGCTGATTAGATCTAAACATATCTAAAGATGGTCAGTAAATGTTAAGGCTCTGTAGCTGAACTTCAATGACAGATAATGTATGTCTGCTGTTAAACCCCGTTCTGATTAAACCTCCACTGTACATAAACACTGAGCCAAGATCTGACACACAAAAGCCACTCGAGTGGTGCCCAGGCAGGAATGCCTGAGGACGGAGAAATGTGCTGCAGAGAGCTTTACTGCTGCACATCAACACGTCTTCCAATCACACAGATTGCAGTCTCTCATAACACATGCAGTAAACGCAACCGGCCAGGAGAGCGCTTGTCAGTTTTAAAAGAGTGTAAATCTCCTTTTATCTTCTGAACCGCCTGCAAATTTAGAAGACAAAAGACAACATGTGTGTTATCACTTACAGAGGTGACGGAGACAAAGCTGCGTACTGACAGACACTGAACCCTTTGGATTATGGCGCACTGAAAGGCATTAAATGCTGTATAACTAGGATGGACAGCAAGGACAGCAAGTCACTAAACATTCATGATGTGAAGGAATATACGATGCTTTTTTAAATTAACGTAATTAAATTCACTAAACCCCGCCCTTAAGGTCTGACATACCAATCGTAGCTGTCTACAGTCTACAGTCTTACTGAGTGATGCTGCAATATTGAAAATGTATCTTGCTAATAAGGCTCTGCTGTATCTCCCCAATATTGCTCTCCTCTCTATGTAGAATGGGCGGTCCTAAAAGTGGCCACGCTTACATCAGCATTACCATGACCAATTACAAGGTTAACATGACCCCGCCCTCTTTTCATGTCTGAGCAAAGTTTAGTGAGCTGTAGCTAAACCTGCCAAGCTAAAGCTCAAGCCGCAACTAGGGGAGCGACTGCCCCGTGTGCCCAGTCATCCGTCTCCGCCTGACCGTGGAATTTAGCGGCTGGGTGCCAGGATGAACAGGAGGTCCCGCTGCAGCATAGCCGGGGAGAGCCACGGCCCGCTGCCGCCGCCGCTGCATACCCCACTCTACCCGCACTCTACCCCCCCCCCCCCCCCCCCCCCACTAGATGCCTCAGTGAAGCGTAGGGGGACGGAAGGGACATCGGGGCAGCCGCTTCCCCAGCTGCAGCTCGAGCTTGTATCTATATATGGGCTGGTAACTTGGTTACAGATGGCAAAAACCTCAGTCTCAGACTATGTGTGTTGCCATGGTAATGTAAACAAAATTGCATCCGCATTGTCAGTCAGACATGTTTCATGTTACATTAAGACCACATCTAGACTGTTCTCAGGGAGGTCTGATGAGTGCATTTTTGTGATGAAATTTTGCTGAACACTTAACACCCAACTTTATTATCATCCAAGAAAAATCGAATACAGCTCTGGAAAAAATTAGGAGACCACCCTACATTATCAGTTTCTCTGGTTTTACTATTTACAGGCAGTGTGTTTAGGGAAATTAACATTTGCTTTGTATTTCATAAACCAAGGCAAACATTTCTCCTAAATTCCAAATTAAAATATTGCTATTTAGAGCATTTATTTGCAGAAATGACAGCAGCTTAAATACAGCTACTCAAATAATGCAAAGAAATTATTTGAGTATATAATTAAGAAATTATATACCTTGACTGCCAATCACAGCTTTCGTGTCTTGGCAGGCTCTCCACTAGTCTTTCACGCTGCTGTGGGGTGACTTTATGCCATTCATAGTGCGCAAATTCAGGGAACTTGTTTGATGAAAGGCCTGGAATAAAATGACTGCCATATGAGACGCAAATAAAAAAATAAAAAAAAAGTCTCTTAAAAGTGGGCATTAAAGGATCTTGCTGCTCACATCTCTTTTACATATGTGGTTCTTTATGGAAGCAAAAACAGTTATTCTATGCCATCATGCAAAGAACCCTTTGTAGCACCTTTATTCTGTGCTGGGTGCTGGGTAAAAAATAAAACACGTGTAGGTAACAATGTAGGTTAGTCCAGGTAATCCCTGTTTTTATATACAGTAAGAACACTGGGTCCTGATAAAAATGTATGGAAACAAACAAACAGCCAAATGCCCTCAAGAGGCTGTAACTGAGTGCAGTGCAGTTATCCTGGCTTTGTCCGTGTGACTGACACTCCTTCAGATGAGTCCAGCGTTTGAAGAAAAGGAAAGCTCCTCAAGTCCTCACTTCTACATCCCAGGGAGCCGACCAGAAAAGATCTGCTCTGTCTCCAGGGAGGTAAAGAGAGGGCAGAAAGAAGAGACAGAGGAAAGGGAAGACCGGGGGAGAGCCATCCCCTTTTGATGTGTGACAGCATAAGATTTGAAAATTTGGGTGTTAAGAGCAGGGAGTTGATTAGCAGAGAGGCTGGCTGGCTGTCTGTAATTTCTTTATGATCATTTCAGCGCAGCTTTCATTCATCTTCACTCTGATGAGCCCGTGTCAGACGCCATTAGACAAGTGGCTCAGCGAGAGCACAGATGCTTGAGACTTGATGATGGGCGGAAGCTTTACATGATCATCAGCCATGACGTCACACATGAACGCTGGGCCAGTTATGACACCATCTGGCATGTAAAAAAAAACAAAAAAAAACACGACTTCAGATTTTAACGGCGCCCAACACAGCATGGATCAATCCACAGAATAGTTCTAATGAGCACGTTGTAATGTAATTGAGACGTACTGTAAGTTGTGGTTACCATGATGACATCATCATGATTCATCGTATTTGCTGTGATCAGAACCTGCTGTAGAAGAATGAAGGTCCACGCAGCTCCAGCTATGACATCATCTTGGCCACAGAGATACTCAGCTAATGCAGATGGCTGCAGGCCAAGCATCATTAACATAGCTGTAATCTTAACACAGAACGAGCGGGCAATAGGACGACATGAGAAACAGTGAGAGTATTCTTTGTGCGTTGCTCAGCACCAGGCTTTTGAAGACACTGGCTTCAAAACCAAGCTTTAGATTAGATTAAGGGCTTTACTCAAGGTCGGAAAACACCTCTTCAGAGAAACCGAGGTTATTGCTAGTCAGCTGATAAGCAATTATCCTTGCGTTCATGGCAGTAAAATCTGCAAAGACAATGTAAGCCGTAAAAGGCTGCACTTTTAAAAGATAAGGCTGCCGGGTCCCTTTAGGGGAATATTTTATAGAGTGGTTCTTTCTGACACTAAAATATTCAGGAAACTTTCAGATTTTCACCCCATTTTCTCCCCAGTTTGGATCGCTAATTACCCAACCCATACATATTCTTCATAGTCATGTGCACAGCCAGCCAGTGCCTCTCTTGTTTTTTTCCAAACTGCTGCCCATGCAACGTTACCAGGCGAAGGGGCAAACAAGACTACAGTTACCATAGCAATACTCCTACACTCACTACAGTCCCCATAATACCATGCAATCCCAACGGCTTCCAGCTTACGCTTTCCAGATGGCACACAAACTTGTGAAATGACCGAACTGTGACCCCAATGAGGGATTGTTACAGTCCCTTTACACCCTTTAACACATACCTTTACACCCTTAAAAGAAATGGTTGAAATGATCCGGAATGTAATGATTTTAAACTGTTGGTTTTATGTAGGTTCCTATTTAGGGCTGCATGATGCATCACATTACATATCACATATATCATCTCATGATCAAGTTTCCACGCATGTTGCAAAGTCTGTGATAAAAGACACAAACATCAACCTGTATTTCCTCATAATTCAATAGCTGTAGATGACTGATATGATTATAATTGATATAGAATATTTACACTATTATATATAGTATAAATATTGGGGCGCAGCCTTTTAAACATTGGCTCTCTAATCAGGAGATCACCCAGCCCACACAGTCTTCCATAGCCGGTAGCTTACACAGCATTGGGAAGGCCTTGCTTTCTCTGGGAGTAAGATACCCTTCCTCTCCCTCATTTATTCAGCATGCTGCTAGCTAGCATCTGCTGGCAGGCATAATGGAATTGGTATCTAGCGTTCAGTTCAGTTTTGCAATGACATGGCTTTACCAGGAGTTTAAAAAGATACATTTAGCTGGTTTCTTGACTCAGAGTAAGCAAATGCACCCAGCACTGGTGGTGTGAAGGGTGGAGAATTAGCTAGTGGGTGGGAACTAAAATGTCTAAATTGAGGGGGGGTTATCTTGAGGTTATATATATATATATATATATATATATATATATATATATATATATATATATATATATATAAAATGTTTCAATCAAAACAAAACTGTTTTGCATTATAACATGTAATTTTCTTGCTAAATATTAGGATTAAATACATTTCACATCATTCTGTAATTCTTACAATGCCCGTGTTTTGTGTTTAGATTCACCAGTTCAGTCTGTATTACTGTAATGTAGTTAAACAGTGAGTGTCTTCAACTGCCTTCCCCAGCACCACCTAATATAAAAGTCAGTAACCACCTGAGCTCTGATACAGATACAGACACCACCACAGATCATCAATACCAGTTAATAAAGCCAATAGTACCAGTCTGGTCCTAACAGAAATATAATAAACAATAGCACCACTTAAATTACATGACATGTGCATTACATTACATTACGTTCTAAACTTGTGTCTTGACACAATCAGAGTAGGATGACAGAAGCAGAAAAAACAAAAATGACATCATAAAGCATGATGTCATTTTATATTATTAAGCAGTTCTCTACATTTCCATTTACAAGCAGAAGAAGAGATCATTCATTACTGTTTAAATGTGATGATGTCACTGGTTCATGTACAGTTTTAGTTTCACCAAAAAAAATTGACATTGTTGCCAATTGGAATGTCATGATACTTCAATATCAAGTCAATACCAACTTTGTGTATTTAACTACTGCAGCTGGTAAATACACAAGTTTCTCCGGAACTGAAAGGGGGCAGCACAGCAAGTGTTGGGGGAGAAGAAGAAAGAAGGTAACCATAACAACAACACATTAAATGGCATCGGGAGTTGAGCTGAGGTATCAGTATGCAGTATGCAATGGTGCCACAGAGCACAAAAGGAGGAGACTCCTCAAACTTATCTAAGCACCTCAAAGAGAGACACCCAGAACTGTACACGGAACTCAAGGTGAGCAAGTTTCAGCAAAATAACCGTCACAACCTGAAATGTTCCCGTTACACACAGCTAACGGCAGAATTCGATATAAGACTGGGTCTTATGTGGGGATTCACTCTGATATCCAGTCCAGAATTGTCTGCTGATTTTAGCCTGACACATCAATGTTGATATGCCATCTCCCCTTCTAAGTAGACATGCCACCCTTTTCAGTGGAGTGTTATGCAATGACAATGAATCTGTTACCCATCCTATTCAAAACCTAACACACTCGTAACCCAATTCAAGAGCATAATGTGTCTGTAATCTGTGAGGTAGTTCCTTCTACATCCACTGAATCCATTAAAGGCAGGATTCTCTCCAGCGCTATGAGAGCTCTCTGAATGTATGTAAATACTGTATAGGAGGAGTAAGCCAGGATGGCTCTCCTGTATATATGAAAAGACTTCTAGTCTGGAGATGACACTTCATCATCGTCCACAGCCCACTCGGTGGCCCCTGCAGTGTCCCACCCGCTCCCACGGCACACACACATGCGCACACTGAAGCACAGCAGATGATTGAGGAAGTGTTTATATTACCAGAATGTCATTCAAAATAGTCTGTGCGTTCAGCCCAGAACTGGAGAGTGCTCAGAGTGAAACTGATTAACTAACATTCATTCAGCTATTCTTCACAGCGTCAGGCTCAGTAAGGCTTCTCTGGCAATATGCCATATTTAATGGTAAGGTCATTTCGGTCAACAAAATTCATCACAAACTGAATCAGAAGAATCTCCAGAATACGGCTCAAGGACGATAGACGCAATAAAAACATAAATAAAAAATGCACACATGCAAGGTCAAACGTGAATGTGCAGTAATATATATATATATATATATATATATATATATATATATATATATATATATATATATCAGATTTAATAGTATACTCCAGTTATAGTTAAGTTGTCACACTTTTTAAAAAAAGGTAAATAATAAAAATATTACAGCATGGGGGGCGGAGCTACCCAGATTTTTGTGTTTTTTGTATTTTGTATAACATGTAAAAAACATTGTTTAGTGCAGTTTCATTCATGTGACATTACCATCAGTTACACTAGGGAGAATTCATATTTGGTTTTCAGCAACATGCCTGTTAGGAGATCACAATTCTGAATTCCAGTAATTTCACAACCAAAAAAAAAAAAAAAAAAGTTATAGTTAACACCGCCAGTATTAACTCCTTAAACCATGTACGTAAGCCCACACTTGAGTTCTGCAGCCTCACAACAGCAATACTTATTTGCCATAATTAATAACAGTTTCACCAAACTGTTGCCAAATAATTCATAGTAGTTTCTGCATTAGCATAAATACAGAACATAAACCTATGGTTAAAAAGGTTATTGTCCAAACGATAAATCAGTCAGGATCTACTGTTAAATTAGTACTAAAATACTTAACCAATTATTTTGACAATTATTTAAGTAGCCGAGAAATAATGTTTTTAAAAATGCAAAATAATAAAAATGGACTTTTGCTAAAAAAAAAAAAAAAAAAGACATTTGCTCCCTCAGTAGAAACAGTATTTCACATTTAACAAGCTTTTAGGTCTTCAAACTAAATTTAATCTGAGACAAAAGACCTAAGTATTAAGGAAGGACATTTTTATCTACCACTAACTGGGAAGGCGTGAAAAGGTAACTGCCCCCTTAGGTATTCAATCTATTAGCCCATTTTACTTGAAATTTTGAATCATTTCAACTAGAAACAATCAGGATGTTAAACAGAATTTTTCCGGAACTGTGAAGTAGGTCTCAATAAGCAGCACATCATACCCTGAAGAAAATGAAATAGAAAATATATATTAGTCTAGAAACACAGAGGAACATAGAGGAAATCAGTAAACCATGGACTTTCAAAGATTACAAAATATTTTACTGGAACAGGATAAACAAGGAAGCTTTTGCATCCGTCAGGCTCTGTTTATTGTTAAGACAAATGAGCTGAAGAATGTTGATTATGTATTATCATCAAGCAAACTGCCAAGTAATCACTGCTACTTTTTTTAAGTAGATACATTTGAATATTTCTTTTTCAATCAAGTTTAATTGAATAATCATGACAAACTGATCAGCAATCATTTCCAAGTAAACAACAAGTTAACCCCTTAACACAGCAAGGCTTATCACACACTTACTTCTGTACAATCTGGTGGAGCTATTCTTTGGTAATAGAAGTTTATAATAAAACTTTCAGCCTGTCTGTGGGCCACAGGCTGTTTACGGGGTTAACAAGTAATGGTGATGAGTAACTGAGTAACTGTGACAGCGCAGGCTTCAAACCTCTAACTGCTCATAGCAACCAGGGTTATATAGAACTAAAGACAAATCTAAATCATAGTGTTCACACAAAACTAAGCAACTGACAACTGTCTTTTCTGCACCCTCACCTCCACCACACTCTCACCCCCTTTCTTCCAGACCTTCCTTTTTCATACTGTAAGTCTGAAGTAGACAGAAGATTGGACTCCTCGACCCCCATAACACGCTGTTAAGTCAAGGCTTGCAGACAGACTCCTAAGCTGAAACATATGCAATGTGTTAGTGGTGTGCAATCAGTCTGCTCCTGCCATTTAGAGCGATCCCCACCACCATACATTACCAAATTATTCAGCTCAGCTTTGATGCTCTCATAGTGCCTGAACAGTCCTGAGGCTACGGGCTGGAATCACAGCCAAGGCACCGCAATATCACCAACTGAAGACGCTAGACCAACTGAATCCGTCACCACCAGCAATGTCTTTCTTTTTTTTCCTTCCCAAGCATGTTTTATTACACACTCACACTGAAGTGGTCAAAACTACTGTATGGTTTTTGAGGGAACGCATTCATTTTCACTCTTCCAGCTGCGGTAGACGTAATGTTTTCATAGCTCTCCTACAGGATTGGATAAACACTTACAGAAGCTCCAGTGGAAACAGCAGTATTGTGATTTCTTCATGCGGAACAAGTTTTAGAATGGCTATTACTCATCAATAGCTGAGGAGCTCGCTCTGTAATAGCTCCACATTTATCAACTCTGTTTATATATGTACTGTCTATAGTGACTGCAGAGCAGCACTTATTTTACAAGCACTGTGAGAGAAATCAGCGTAGAGAACCCCACCAAAGGGATGACAGAGGGTCTAATGTATGGAAGATTCCCACGACATATTCATGTTTTAACCATTATGTTCTCTAAACATCTTGATTCTAAATAAGCAGTTAATAAGCAATTTCTGCCTTTTTGTCTTCTCCATCAGTAGTGTGATTTCTCAACTATGTTGATACAGTAATGTGAAGAAATGTTTGTCTTTTTAACATATTTAAACATGCAGACATGTTGATCTGATCAATATTAAGAAATGGAGGTAATATAACTACATAATAAACAAAGCAGAAGAAATCTTTTAGTAAAAAGAAAATAATTTGTGAAACGTAATTAAACAAAATGCTAATTTCTTGTGAGGTAAAACCTTGGACAGCCCTACATTTCTTTCTACTTACAACACTTCAAAATCAGAATCCACGTCAGCTACAGATGATAAGAACATCGTTAGACAGGATTTTGGAGGAGCCTGTCTTCTTTTAACCTCTCCATTAGTGAGTGCATTCCCATGGACTTCATAACTGCAGAAAATCAGATTTAGTCAGTAATCCAACCAATGCGTTTACATGCACTTTAGTAATCAGAAAATGGGGAAAATCTGTATCTACATGAGTAAGGCAATAATCAGAGTTCTGCTTTGCAATCAGCCAACAAGCTCACCAAAGACGTACACGCAAACATCATGTAAAACCCAAACTTTATGCGATGGGTGTTCGTTTTTACAGCGAGCCACGTTTCAGAGTCACACCAGACGTGTTTTGTCGTTGTCTCTGTTTTTTATTTCCGGTACCACAATCTGTATTCACACATGCACAGACTGCAACATCTGAGAATATCTCGCTGAAGAGGATACATACACATACATACAGAAATGTAATTACTGTTCTAAAATCCAGCTCTCTTTATCGGATTTCTGAACCTAACTGGATTTCTAGACCTTACTCTGATCAAAGAATTCGTAATATGCTGTTTACACAAGCACTTGAATAATCAGATAACTGCAAGAATCCGATTATGAATGGATTTTTGAGCGCATGTAAACATACTCAAAGAATCCACTATGGATGTTTGACTGTATCAGAGGATGCTTGAGGAAAATGTGAGACAATCTGTCCAAAAACTCAAGCTGAAGCAGAGGCAGGTCATGCAACATGACAATGACCTAAAATATTTCTGTAAATCCACCAAGGAGTGGCTTAAAAGAAAGAAATGGAGAGTTCTGGAATGGCCATGTGATTTGAATCAGGCTATGCATGTAAAAAAAAAAAAAAAAAAAAAACCTGAAACATCACACATCTTAAAAACATCTGTGGACAAGTGGGGAACGTTTTTTTTCCTAGTCAATGTCAAAGACTTGTTTAGAGTGTCCTAAATTCCTTTTAGAGGAAAATTGTATTTCTATTAGTTACATTTTACAAATTATTTTTAAAAGACATTCCTTTAGTTTCATTTGTTTGGTTGTTTTTCAAGTACTTCATATTTTTTGTTAATCTAATACAGAAAATCTGTAATGAGCCTCTGTAATGAGAAAATCTGTAGTGATCGCAGAGCATCCAACAATAAAGGCAGCATCATACTTTATACAGTGACTTGTTAACACGAAGAAAGCTCCAATTCCTCATCCTATCATATTTCACTTCCCTAACAAAAATATGCCAATCTAAAGTCACAGAAAGTATCACCAGCAATATGCTACAGGTACAGGGCTGAGGACTGATTGAGGATTTATGAGACCAAATCAGCTGAAGGCAGCGGCTGATGCCTGTGTTTACCTTCATAAAAATGCACAAAAGGTTCTTTGAATAATAAAGAATTTAGAGTTCACAGCTCTCACCCTACCAGACAACTGTTCCTCTGTACAGTCATAATCACACATCATATCAGCGCGCTATCCAAATTCAACCATTTCTAACAGGCTTTTGGGAGAGCGTGATAATGACTCCCGCAAACTACCACTCGCTGCTGAAAATAGCAACCCCCAGCATTACACCAAGATGCTTTCTGACGGGAGCAGACATCATATGTGGAGAGAGAAATAAAACAAAGACTGTTTAAGGTGGTAATAGATGGGGATAGTTGAGAGAGAGAGAGAGAACAAAAAGAAGAGAAAGCTTGTTAAAACCTGAGCGACAACCAGCATTTTCAAGTCATCATAACTTACTGATTATTACTTATTTTGGAATCCCTTTATTTTAGAGAACACAAACTAGGGGTTTATTTATGTCTTCTTTGCTCAATAAAGTCTGAATTACACATTTCTAACTGATTCATTTTTATGACCTTTATTAGTACATACATTGTAATAATGTACAATAATCAATTACCACTCTTATGCATCTGTTAAGTATCCTGTATGATCTATGAATAGTTTGCATTTATAAACACAGCACTGTTAGTAAATGTGTAAGTTAATTTGAGGTAGGTGCATCAACCATGGCGTGGTCCATCTCCCAACATTTAGTTATTTAGTTATTTAGTAACTTCATAACAGGGTGGTAAACTGTTTAGTGTGCATCATTACAGCTAATAATTCATTTTCACATTGAATACCTCCAATTATGTGCCAATAAAGGCATTGATGAATAAATAATGAATAAATCAGTTATGAATATCTAATTCAGGTTTGAATGATGAATAAATCCCTCACCGTTGTTTCTTAAAATAAAGTGTTGCATATTTTGAACTTCTCCCAACTCTGAACTTTATAACCAACATCTTATAACATTCAATTCAAAACTGAACTGAGAGAGAGGGAGAGAGAGAGAGAGAGAGAGAGAGAGAGAGAGAGAGAGAGAGAGATGGAATGGAGAGAAGAAGGAGTAAGGGAGTGAGAGCAAGAGTGAGCGAGAAAGAGACAGAAAGAAACAGAAAGAAAAAAAAACAAAAAACAAGAGAGAGAGAGAGAGAGAGAGAAAACTAAAGCGGATAAAAGAAATCCCACCCTTGGGACATGACCGATGTTTGTGCTCATTCCCTCTATCTATCAATCTCCCACTCGTCTGCGGCCCACCGCTCTCCGCCTGCCTGACTCTGCGTGTCCTGCACTTGTTGGCATTTAAAAGAGGTACCAGCGGATTTTCTACTCCGGAAAGCGCCGGTGGTCAGACTGCTCAGTTGGTGATCATTTAGAGGACACTGACATTCACAACACAGCAGTGGACCACAGATCAATGCCCAGTGCAATATCAAACACTGCCCAGTGTGAGACCACCTCCAAGAGAAAGAGACAGCACAGGGGACAAGAGATGACCCCTGACCTCAGAGTGCAAGAGTTCAGTTCCCCTATGTATCCCCCCCACACATATAACAGCATTCCATATTAAATTTAGCTCAAATAAAACATCTGCAGCTATTATTAATAATAAATGATTCTGTATCTAAGTGATCCAGTATCTGCTATAAATGATTTAGCATATATTATAATTGATTCAGTATCTACTATAAATGATTTATATAGTATTTTTTCTTTTTCTATATCCACTACTAATAATTCAGTTACTTCAATAAATAATATATTTTATAATAAATTTGTGCTACAAATGATTCAGCAGCTATAATGAACAATTTTGTATCTGCTATAAATTATTCAGCAAAGGCTATGAAACTAATTCACTATATGGACAAAAATATTGGGACACCTGCCCACTGATTGTTTCTTTCAAAATCCTGCTTTTGTTGGAGTAGCAGTCTCTACTGTCCAGGGAGTGCTTTCTACTCTACTAGAGTTTAAAGCATTTGCATTCTGCAAAAAGAGAAGTTAGGATGATCACCACCCCACCTCATTCCAAAAGTATTGGCTTCAGCACCATCATTCCATAGAAGACCATTCCACTGCTCCTTAGCTCAATGCAGGTGGGCTTTATACTCCTCTAGCCCACGCCTGGCATTGTGTTCATTGTGCCAGTAGGTTCATGTTTATCTGCTCCAGAGATTCCTATTCTATTGGCAATACTTCTTTAGAGAAGTTGTGTGTGTCAGCAATGGGTGCAACTTATAATAGCTGAATGCATTCATTAAAAGAGATGTCCATAAACATTTGAACATGCACTGTATGTAGTTTAAGTTGTTTTGGGATGACAAATTAAAGTATAGTTCTTTAAGGCAGCTTTCAACTGAAGATCAACTAAAAGCAGGTTAGCTTTTTAAGTTATATTGAAAAAAAAGCTTTCCAATAATAAAAATAATAATAAAAACTTTACAATTATAATTTTGCAATGTTTGGAATTTCTTGGCACTGCAACGTAAAGTGCAGACTGAAATCTGTTGATACGGAATGTAAATTGCATAACTTCTAATGCAATTAACTGTGTTATTATTAATATATCTAGACTTCTGAGGGTTAAACCCATTAGTGTGGAGTTGATGAACTGGCAGAGTGACGAGAGAGAGCACAGTGTTTGACAGGCGAGAGTGCTGCGTTGGCTAAGTGCTGAAGAGGCAGTGCGGGATTTGACTTTAACCCTGCTTAGCTCCAACTATTTACACTTGTGCTGCGCTCATGACATGATAATCCCACCGAGACCGCTGTGTATACTGCAGTGCATATTGGGAGATGCCAAGCTCCATCCAGGCAGAGCTGGGGGTGTGTGGGTGCGCTGAGGCAGACTGGAGAGAACGTTTTGTCTGTGAACTCGACGGCTGATATGACTCAGCCTCTTGCACATACAGTATATTCCCTCATTACAAGATCAACAGTGTTATACAACACAGAAGCATTCTGGATCAACAAATTACTTATAGATTCAGTCTATAGACTATCGACCACAGTTCAGTCTATAGACTACTGTACTGTATAAACTGTATATTAACAACATCAAGTTTGCGGACACGAGTGTGCAAACACACACACACACACACACACACACACACACACACACACAGACACACACACACACACAGCTTGTCTAGTCCCTGTAAAGAAGGGTTGCCAATACAAAACAACTCTCTGGAGCAGACAAACATTAACCTACTGGCACCATGCATAATGCCAGACGTGGGCTAGAGAGCTATAAAGACCCCCAGCACTGAGCTGTGGAGCAGTGGAAATGTGTTCTCTGGAATGATGGTGCTCCATCCAACACTTTTTGGATAAGTTGGGCCTTACTAAATCACTTTTCCATGAATGCAATCAAATCCTCACAGCAATGCTCCAAAATCTAGTGAAAAGCCTTTCCTGGACAGTAGAGACAGTTACTCCAGCAAAGGCAGGATACACTTTTTTAGTACCCTAGATTTTGGAAGAAACAATGAATGAGCAGGTGTCCAAATACTTTTGTCCATACAGCGTATTAACATTTGCATTTGGATTTGTGAATCAATAATAAAATACTGAGAGTGTATGCTGAGTACACCTAAATATTTACATGTTGACAGTACAGATGACCCCCCCCCCCATGTCATTGTTTATTATACTGCTGAAACCGGTGCCTTTACTTCCCCTTAATGAGCTCAGCACTACAATTCTCAACCTGATCCATTCTGAACTGAAGTACATTTGGCATTACAGTCCCAAATACAAGCTGTTTGAACCATTGCCCACAGTTGACTGTAAAGCAGCATTTACAGCTCCCTTTCCTCCTCAGACAGTGTGTTTCTACAGTGGCTGTTTAGGGAGTCAGTGGAGGTCAAGATGAGCTCTGAAAGATCGAGAACTGCTTGTATGATGGTACACAGACACAGGCAAACTAAAACTCTTTGGGGTGGAGGGGGGGGGGGGGGGACTTCTACAATAGGATAACGATCCAAAATATACTTCAGGATCAACCATGGACTGCCTGAAGAGACACAGACTGAAGGTTCTGGATAGCCCTCACAGCCCCTTAATCTGACCATCATAAACAATCACGGATAGACCTTAAACAATTACTTTACCCACACTTGGACACTTTTGCATGCTTTTAATTCATTTATGCTGCTACAATCATCTCATATTGTGATTAGATTCCTACTTTTTCCCCACTTTTCCTATCTGTGTTTACCCTTCTTATATTCTAGATTTTTTATGATTATTACTTTATTTACTCAATAATTGCTCTTTGGGTGTAACTGGGACCTTGAGATCTCAACTCCGTTCCACCCCATGTACCACATGTGATGCGAATGACAATACAGTCTCCTTGAACCCTTAAAACAAGCTTTGCATGAAAGACAACCCAAGAACATCTCAGAACTAGAGGCCTTCTGCAAAAAATATTCCATCTACGAGAACTGAATTACAGAAACAAGCCAATCACAGTAACATAAACAGTCTGTTTAATGCTAAGGGATAAAGAGTTTGAAAATGGATGGGTAAAATGATTGATAACTATTTTTCATACATAAAAGCACGCCAACGTTACAAGTAGACCTTGAGAAGAGTGGGGAGTTAAATTAGAAAGAAGCAAAAAAAAAAAAAAAAAAAAAAAAAAAAAAAAAAAAAAACTTTTGAACGCTGGTGTAGATGGCCAGGGAGAGACGAGTGAATTTCACATGACTCTTGCTGCTGTGCTTTAAAAGGCTGAAAATGTGGAATGTGCTGCAGAAGTGCAGTAGGCAGCTCACTTCAGAGCATTCAAACATGGCACAGTAGTTCAGCTCTACTTGACTTATCTGAATTGACTGGTCACAGTGGTCAACAGCAAGAGTTGGTGTGATGTGCAGCTCACGCAGTGCCTTAAAAAGGCATTCAGATAAAGCCACAGAGATAAACCTGTGCAGCACAACGGAAAACAAATTCACAGTAGTACAGAGATGATTTTTAATGATTGACATTTTTTTACTATTTCATTTGAATTCAGAATAACCTTTACTGCTGCTTTCTTACCAGTAGGCCCCAGTAGGATAGGAGACCCTCGTTCAAATCGATCAACATATGCCTATTCGCTGAGCAAACGGTGCTTCTCTCTGTTTGTCAAAATAGCTGCATTTAGACTAGGGATATCAAGCTCGTTTTAGCTCATTACATGTAGTCCAGTATCAAGTGAGCCAGGCCATTTTTTCTTGTGGAAAAAAAGAACAGCACTCTGTGTCCAGTTCTTTAAAGAAATGCTGAAGACAAATTGCATAACTAATTACATTTTGACCAAAACAACAGCTTTCTCTGACTGATTAAAAAAAAAAAAAAAAAAAAAAAAAACAACAACTGAGGAGCCCCTGACTGACTAAGACTAACTCTCGGCACTATACTGCACTTAAAACTGCTTTCATAGCTAAAATATAATATCCAAATAAACGTTTTTTAAATCAGTGTTTGGTGTTTTCACCCTGCAGCGTTCACTGAGCCCATTTACTTAATTATAATGATAGTGTGGGAACTTAAACTGAGACCAAGTGCTGTATAGTAAATATATACAGTATATATATACACAGAGTATATATATATATAAATATATAAAAGTTTGTGCATTTTGGACTCACTATGAAACACTTACTGGAATATCTGTTGACTCCCTCACTGAACACAAACTCACAAAGCTTTTATTGCCCCTCCAGCTGAAACGCCATATATGTCTGCAGTAAAAGTGTGGTTGGAGAAAGTGGACGCTTTGGCATTTTGTTCATTTGACTGAAAAAAATTCTATTAACTCAATCACAAAGTAGTGGGGTGAAATGTCTGTTGGCCCTTGTTGTTCCAGAAGCCAGAAGAACATTCTCTGGCTCTAAATTCATTAGGTGGGCCGGATGAGAACCTTTATTGTGCCAATCTCAGCTTGCAGACTGCGGATTTATGCCGTAATGGTCATTTCTATTCATCATTTTTGCTACATGTTTGCTAGTTCACACTGATACGAGAGATTAGGTGCAGTTAGCGTTAGCACAGTGTAAAATTACTCTCCATCTCCAGCCTAACTTCAATGTTTTAATGTTTTTTTTATTTAATTTTTATTGATCTCCAACAAGTACAGAGTGGTTTATGATTGGAATGTCTAGGTTGTAGAATAATGTACTGATCCAATATAGGTCTACTTTGCATCAAATTAAGTCTTTCAGTCCAGTGTGCTAGACTAACAGGAATCAGATCTAATATGTAGTTCACTGATAGGATGGATTAGTGTTGTTAGCGTTAGCTTTAGCATGGTGTACAATTACTTTCCATCATTTCCAGCCTGCCTAAACTGAATGTTTCAAGGTTTAATAAAATTTTATTGATCTGCCAAAAATGATTTTTTGCTGTTTGTTTATGCTGGTCTAGATGAAGCACAGCAGCGCCACCTGGGGCAGTGGAGGGTTAAGTGCCATGCCCAAAGGCATAAAAAGGAATACAGATAGTCGTAGAACCGAACCCATTGCTTTTGGATTGCCAGCTCAACTTTTTTTACCATTAGACTACTGGTTACCCCCAGCAGATCAAGCCACCACTCTTTCAAAATAGTTAAAATTCGCCAATCCACAGAGTGAATAGTTCAAAAAACTCTCACTCAGACCAGGGCTATCAAACTCATTTTAACGGTATCTCTACATTAGCATGGTTTGGTTTCCAACCTACTAGTCTTTTGATTCTGTACAATAACACAGTCCAGCTTTGCAACGTAGCATTTTAACAGCAAATTCAAGATCATGTTGCAACACTAAAACACAGCAGTGATCCCATGGGAATACATTAGGCTAAATAACTGAGCTGTGAATGAGCTGTGAATTTAGCCTGCAAAAGCAACAGACTATAAAAGATGGAATTGGTGGGTGGGGTCACACCCATAGTATCACAGGAAGACCCAGAGGAAAAGCTTGATTGATATGGGGTCCTGGGATAGTGAAGTGTCTCAGAAGCTTGGGAGAAAGCCAAGGGGCCGGATCATGTGGAAAAGGCTTAATGGTTATGCTGAGAATTCCCTAGACGGCCCTGAAATAATGACCTCTGACCCACTGAGGACGCTACAGTACCAGAGCAGAGGTGTGACGTCAGCGTGAGAGAGAGTGTTTCTTCAGCTGAGCGCTGTGGGCAAACTCTCAGACACAAACACAGCTCCAGACAGAGCCAGAGAGACGAGGAGCGTGCATGCATAAAATCCAAGGCACCGTCTACCTTTGGACGAACTTGCAGAACACACTGTTCAGTCCCTCATTATTCCATTGTGCTTTTGTTTTTGTAGCTTTATTGGATGCAGTGCTGCGGCCTTTACTGCCAGTTGTTAACCAGCTCAAAATGATTACCTGTTTAGGATGTCTGCACCTGTAAAAAAAACAGTTTAGCCATACATGTCCACGGCGCCATGTTTCACAGAGGTTTGTTTCGGATGATAATGAGTAGATGTTTCTTCACAATTTCATCACCCTTCTGGGGCAGGCCAGTGTTCATCTCATCTGTCTATAAGACTTAATTCCAGAGCTCTACAGGCTCTTTGTATCTGGATTTTCTGAATGATTACCAATAGTTTGCACAGTGGTCTTTGAAAGAATGGGGTTCATGAAATGACTGATGGTCATCCACCACCATGGTAAAACACCACTGGTAAGACCAAGGTGCAATTTTGACAATTCTAATGTACTGGCCATGCCTCTGACTGACTGATTTATTCTGATTTATTTCATGCCCCTCTTTACTGACGCTGACTGATGTCTGGCCCTTGTGCAGATGTAAATGCACCATGTAGACGGAATAACTACAATTACATGCACATCACTGGTTCGATATTAGACTCAGACTGACTGTCTGACAAAGATATGATCATGTAAACAGAAATGGTTAGATTGCAATAGTATGACTAAAGTCTTTGTCGGGCTAAGCTTAGCCTGATTAAAACATGGAGCACATGCCGATATCAGCCAGGTTATTAAAGATAAACCAAAACCAAATACACACCACTTGTCTGCCATGTAGCCGAAGGAGACTGCTTCATTCATGCTGCTTTTCTCAGTTATTAAGCTTGTAAACAAAGGAATTAATGGACAGAAACTCTTGCAGACAGAGTAAGAATTTCATACTATGACCAACAGCTCAGTCCCAGTGGACCCACCAAAGACTTCTCCCCTCTCACACTTCACATTTTATCCAGTGTCTATATGCAAGTAATAATGTAAATGCCTCTACATTTCACTGAGTAAATATTAAAGCTGTATATTTTAAATGGTGCAATACTGTATGTATAGTATAATAAGTTAATAATAGTGTATATATTCACTACTTTTTATTTTGTATATATTTTTAGTATCGTGAGGGACTATAAACTCACCCTTCTGCCTGTGTTAATGTGATGTGACAATAAACCTGAACAGATCTGATTTGACATGCTTTATTATGATTTTAGGGTGAGGTAGGTTAAGTTACATAGGTAATACAATTACATGGGTAAGGTTCAGTTTAGAATTAGGGTTAGGTTTAGGTTATGGTGTAGGTCTAGTTAATAAAATTTCATTGGTTGCTTGGTAACACGGTCTGTTCTGTTCTGTCTGCCTGTCTGGACCAGTACTTAATGTACGAAGGTCGAACTATATTTATTACACATTGTACAAATCCTGAAATGGTCTTTTAGTCGCATACATACAAATTCCTCCAGGCTGAGTGGCAAAACCATCATTGCCAGCCTAACTTGAGTTCTTTGTCTTGGGTTTTGATTTGTAAAGGCGAACAGAAGAGCATGAGCAGACAAATGAAAAAGAAAATGGCCAAAATCCCACAGCAGGGGAGACACAGCAGTCGGGGGCCACATACCGGGCAAGCCCCCTGGGGTAAGTAGACGGGGCGACACACAGACTTCTCCAGAGAGCCCACCCTGGGGCTGTTCTCATGGCTACCACTAAACAATATAGTTGGCCTTTAGTGAAAAACTCATGCAGGTTGTGTGCAGATTACCACCGTAGCTGTAAGCTGATATAACAATTAACCCCGCAGCACTACCTCGCCACTCAGACAGCAGGAGCTTCGGCAGAGAGCTTGAGTTTTCATGTGCTTTGCAGAGGAAGATGATGAGTGGGATGAGTCAGTCACGCTGCTCTGAAGCCACCAATGCACCACTCTGGCGTACTATACCCCCTCTCCGTCAGGACTATGCAACTGAGGGAGGCATTACTATCTATACCGCCATATCAAAACAAACAATAACTCACTGGCTTAACCGCCTGGTTCCCATGCCTCTGCAAAACACAGCAGGGGAGTTAAGAAGAAGGGAAGCAGGGAAAAGAGAGGGGGGGGGCAGAGTGTGGCAATATCAATACAGTATCAAAAATGTTAAAAATGAATGTGCAAAATGCTACATATTTAAACAGCCAACAAACCTCCTAATGTACACTCTTTTGTGCAAACCACTGCTGTAAAGACAATTATATTATAATTCTATTATATTGCTGTCCAATTTTTTCTACTGATGAACTTCTTTTTCACCATCCTTGAGAGTTTTAACAAGGACAGTAGCCCGTTCAATTTTAGACAGTGATCAAAACTAAGCATTTGTCATCCTATTATAATAAAATGAGTGCAGTTTTTGCTATGCAAGGCTGTTAAATAATAACCAAATAATTATTGTGTGATTAATGTGAAAGCTTTATCGGCCGTGGCCCCTATGTTCCAGGCCAGGAGTTACAGCAGTAACACTGCCATGCATAACAGCTATCAAAGGTATAGAAGAACAGACCATCTTCCAGCCTACCAGGCTACCAAAAATAATCAAAACAACAACAAATACCGGACAGATCTTCAATTAATGACTCTGGGTATAATGATAATGCTTTATAAGCTGATTAACAATAATAGAAAATATTACCCTCTGGAAATTTAGACTACCGAAGGTAGCTTCTGGTGTTTAATAATTTTCTTTGCTGTACAGACAGGCTACAGTAACTCAAATAATCACTCTGTACAATCATGGTGAGCAGAAAGGCATCTCAGAATTCACAAAATTCATGTCCAACCTTGAGGTGGATGGGCTACAACAGCAGAATACCACGTCTGCTCTCAATTCTGTCAGCCAAGAACAGAAAGCTGAGGCTGGTGGCACAAGCTCACCAAACTGTTCTTTAGTGCTCTTTCCAGTCACTGGATGTGAATCCAAGCTTTGCAGTATGAAAGTGCAACTGAAGAATCTGCAGGAATTGTGTGACGAAATCATGTCAACATGGACCAGGATCTCAAAGAATGTTTCCAACGTCTTGCAGAATCCAGGTCACAAAGAACTGAGGCTGTTTTATGAGCAAAAGGAGGCTCTTCCCGGGAACGGTATAGTCTCCTGCTTGATGAGTCTATATTTAACATTCAAATACACTCGTATTTATATATATATTTTTTTATAAAAAAAAAAAAACATTTCAGATCCCAGCTGACAGTCTTGCATGCTCTCTGGCTCCAGTGACTGATCTTTTTTTTTTTAGAAATCACTTGCCAATTCAAGGGGCTGCGATATTTTGGGTTTATTTTGTTAGAGGCCTGGCACAGCAGGCATCGAGAAAGTTCCATTTGAGAAGAACTTGAGCTCAGTAGAACCAAATAAATAAAATATCACAAAATCAAATCAAATCTCGACCTCACAAGCACAAAACAAGGCATCGCACCTGCATGTACGTCTACCGTTACGCCCTTTTGACAAAAAAAACAAGCATAAAGAAATGTCAGAAAAGGCGAGAGAAAGGCGAGAAAGCTCCCGGCGAGGTGAATGGCGCCACATCAATCTTTAGCAAAGTGTAAAAGTGGGGCACATCAATAGGATAGAGCGAGCCAGGCAGTGTGAGCATCACCCAGCTGCTAGCTCGCTGTCCCTCATGACTGACTGCTGGAGGAATTGATTAGTGGGAGGAAAGCTGGGTGAAATTCCAGCCAGCACACACAGACACACTCACTGCGGGCTCGCCACACAGTAAGCATGAGGGAGCCCACTGCACAGCTTCCTGACACCTCCACGTCCCACACTCACTCTCACTGCCAAAGACTTGATGAAACCACTGGTCCTTCAAGTTCAGTAACAAAGTTCAAGATGGTCTTATACACACACACACACACACACACACACACACTTATGAAATGACTTAGATTAAAATTTTTATTACATTTTTTGACATTTATAAATGAATATACTGTGCAGTATATTTGCTGTTAGGGTAGTAATGGTTTAATTCCCAGTATTAATACTATGGTTACAATTCAACTGTCTGTGTACAAATCTACTGTGATATATGGCGGTACTGTAAGCAAAACGATATATCCCCATTGTTCCCATTACAACATTTTACAATAATATAATATTTATTGTACCACACTGCTATCTAGCAGTCAAGGTTTAAACAGAACACAAAATGAATCTGCTACGAATCTTTGAATGTAAACTATTAATTCAAATAATAGTTTGTGCTTTGGAGAATCGATACAGTATTACAAAACATAATATCACAATACTTAGAAGAAATATTAATATGTTCACTTATACCCCTTATCAATACTGGGTATCAGCAGAAAATGCTGGGTCGGATTTCAGCAAGTCATAGAAATGCATCCTATAAAGGGAAATAGTAGCTCATAACATAACACATATAACCTGAGGCTAACATAATAATTTATTTTAAATATATTTGTTCCTAATTTGGTCAATGTCCACATAGTTTGGGAAAGTGTTAGACTGGATGTAGAGTATTAGAGTTTAAAAAAAAATACTCATGGCAAAAAAGTGGTGTAATATATACAGTGGGGAAAAAAGTATTTAGTCAGTCACCAATTGTGCAAGTTCTCCCACTTAAAAAAAATGAGAGAGGCCTGTAATTGACATCATAGGTAGACCTCAACTATGAACCCCACGGGCTGAGATCTTGCGTGGAGCCCCTGATCGAGGGAGATTAGCAGTGGTCTTGTAGGTCTCCCATTTTCTGATTATTGCTCCCACAGTAGATTTCTTCAAGCTGCTTGCCTATTGCAAATTCAGTCTTCCCAGCCTGGTGCAGGTCTACAATTTTGTTTCTTTTGTTCTTCGACAGCTCTTTGGTCTTCACCATAGTGGCGTTTGGAGTGTGACTGTTTGAGGTTGTGGGCAGGTGTCTTTTACACTGTTAACGAGTTCAAACAGGTGCCATTAATACAGGTAATGAGTGGAGGACAGAGAAGCCTCCTAAAGAAGTTACAGGTCTGTGACAGCCAGAAATCTTGCTTATTTGTAGGTGACTAAATACTTATTTTCCACCATTATTTGCAAATAAATTCTTTAAAAATCAGACGATGTGATTTTCTGATTTTTTTTTCTCATTTTGTCTCTCATAGTTGAGGTCTACCTATGATGTCAATTACAGGCCTCTCTCATCTTTTTAAGTGGGAGAACTTGCACAATTTGTGACTGACTAAATACTTTTTTTCCCCCACTATATATATATATATATATATATATATATATATATATATATATATATATATATATAAATATAAAAATATATTTATATATTTATATATTTTATTTTTATTTTTTGACAGCATTTTAGTTCTCACAAGCTGAGGCGCATTCTAATTCTCAGTGCAAATATATTCACAATCACATCTGTCTCAGGCCCAGGCAGATGTCTGCCGTGTACCCTCATCAGATCAGTGTTATTACCCTGCCGCTGGGATAGCATAGTTTCAGCCAGAGTACCCTTTAGTTGCTTGACTCCTGGCACTGACAGGTTGCGGACTTGCAGGGAATTCACTGTTTTTATAAATAGCCACTCAGTCCCCAAGTAGTCAGATGGTAGCCTCATTATAACAGTATAAACACTGATAGCCTGTGGGGGCTAGGAGGGAACATACATTTCTATTAAAGTTCTATTATTTTCCAACGCATAGGTTCGGAATAGATTATGCTCCTCCTACTCTCTGCACTCTGGGTCATGAATGAACTAAACCAGGTCAACAGTAAAGTAATGGATTATATTGGACATTAATAGTGCAGTGAATTGATTAGCAGAGGTTACACAAGTACGCAGTTCAATACAGGATGCTCGTGTTGCATATAGATGAATGTTTAGTCACCTCTTTGGCAAAGCACATGAATCAACTGTCTGAAAACGAATCCACAGCTGAAATGACGAATAACAAAAGGCGAATGAAGAAAAGGAAAAATTAGATATGAATAGAGCATAATTATTTGTTACTGAATCTACAGAATTACAACTGCATACAGTAGTACTACTACACTGTAAACATTTTCACTGCAAAATACAGTAAATAACAGGCAGCAGAGTTGTTAAATTAACAGTGTCCTACTGTTGTAAGAATATATGGTTAAATACTGTTACAGGATATTTTCCGTTATTGTGCTGTTAAATTTCACTGGTGCGCAGTGGTAACATCTGTCTTTACAACTTACAATAACTGGCATAATAAACAACTGTTAAACAACAGTTAACCTCTTAAAAAGGGAGAATAGCCCCATTAGTTTGTACAGACATTCCTGTAGTTACTGAGTAATACTCCTTAGTGTGGAATAAACCTTGGACTGTTAAGGGGTTAAACAGTGAACAGATTTCCTACCAGCCTTGGTAAATTCAGCCTTTGTAAATCCAGTAGGTGCTTCATTATAATAAACACCTTCTTGCATTTTGTGCTTTGAGAGGCCAACTACTATTAGTGCCCCTTTAATCTTTTATGGCTGCTGAAGAGCCACTTACATACAACACCTTTTACCAGCAAAAAAAGGAGCAAACCTGCCGATAAGACTGCTGTAGATCTGAAGCGCACAAAGTTTTGATCTAAACCCCTGTTTTAAAGTCAGTGCCTCAATAAAAATGACGGCTCCATGGCAACAAGTTACGCCTCTTTATAGAGCTATGGGAACTGCCATGTTTTAGTTGACATTTCGGGAAAAGAATTCCTGATCCTCTCGTGCTTAAGGCCAGAGTTTACTGACAGAATGCATGCTGCTGTTTCTTCCACTGCTCTGCGAGGAGCTGAAGTGAATGGGACTAAAATAGGGCGATTAGACCCTCTTACTTTGTTTTCCCCCCTCTGGCCAAGGAAACACCAGAATGAGTTGTTGTTCTTGTGCCGCGGCCAGAAACTATTCAGTGTCGCTAATTTAAACAATCTTGGCTCAGCGACCAATCAGATCGCTCTTCATTTTTCTGCTCATTGTTTTTATCGCAAGAATGTTCAGCTTGCTAAACTGGCAGAAGGTATTTCCTCATATCACTGCCTGATCTCAGAGTCTCTTGGCAGCTGAGGCCACGAACGGCAGGGACTGAAGGTAATACCAAAGTACACCACAACACAACGTGATCTAGAGCTAATCACATTAACAACAATCTGTGCTGTCTCCAAAATACACTCCAAATTTGATGCGTACACCAAATATAGTCCTGTACTCAGATTAAAGCCATGGTCAATGCAAAAGAGCATTAAGAGCAGATCAGCAGATGAGTAAATATGTGGTGCCCAAAGCCAGTGTGCCAGTGTGAGAGAGAACACTGAACAGAGGTTTAATAAAATTTCAGTGCAGGGACTTCTAGATTCGAATGAGACTGGATCCGAAATGAAGACAGGAGGTTACAGAGTGATGTAAGACTGTTATGCTTATTACGAAAACATTATACCCATTGAAATCAATAGCAATCACATTTCGTCAGTTGAAGCTGTTTTGGTGAATCACATCACTTGTACTGTCAAACCTTAACATTAGCACGGTCACGCAAAACCTCCAAATATCTGTACAGGAGAAGGCAAAACACTTTAAGGGAGAGCAATGTCTTATTTCAAGTCATTTTGGAGCTTTTCTATTGGTCCATTCATTACATTGATATAATGTAAACAACAACTTTATCTCAAATAAGTCTAGATAAACTGTCTAAATAAAAGTGCTGTCACAGTCATTAACGAAGCACTGCATTCAAACAAACGACAATTGTACAGTATTTCTTCAGTTGAAGCTGCTTTGGTGAAACATAACATTGCTATAAATATGGTCTCTCTCTATATATACATGTGAGTGTGTGTTCATTTGCCTTTTTTAATATTCAGATACTTCATCTTTTGTTAAACCTTTACAACCCAACAGAGAACAGCCTAATTGACTCCTGACCATGTTTTAGAGTTGGGTACATATTCATTATTGTTCTAATAAATACATTTTAAGCTAAAACCAGGTAAACCCCCCCCCCCCAAAAAAAAAAAAACAGCAATTTCATGACGATAGATATGATTAGCTTATAGAAGCCACGTCATACCCAGCTAACGTTATCAAGACAAGTTAGTGCTAGATGGTAAAATAGTAAACCCCTTCAAGTACATATTTATTAGTTTGACTGAACTAGTGTTAAATTATAAAAACTTTCAGGTGAAGAAGCTGAACGTGTCCTCAGTCACTTGATTAGCCACATGGAGCAATAGAACGCTAGCTAATTGGTTTAGCTGTTACATACTCATATGTAAAAATGTATATGAAACATGGGGGTGTAAGAAAATATTGATTATATTGAATTATCATAATATCATGTTTAGCAATACCGTATCGATTCTCAAAAACACAGCATCTGTTTTTAATGAATGGTTTACATGTAAAGATTGGTGGCAGACAGTGGTTCATTTTGTGTTGTGTTTAAACCTACACACACCGCAGTCTTTAGATCCCAGTGTTCTGACTGCAGAAAACATTGGCTTTTCTGTTACTCAGGTTTTATGTGTATGAGGTGGTTTTTATACTATGACAGTTTTCCTGTCGCAATATATGGTCCTGCTTACAGTATTGCACTCCGAAAGTGTTCTATTACCAAAGAATAGTCCCACCTGTTTGAACAGAAGGCCCAGTAGTTACTGAGTAATACACATTAGTATGTAATAAGCCTAATAAGACATCACAATATATAGAATCGCAACCCCTGTATCATGATTCATATGGTATCACCAGTTTCTTACCATATTACAGCACTAATAAACCAGTATTAATAACCTGAACAAGATGAATGTTTGAGAACAAGATTTATGGTTGAGCTTTATGTTTTGACTCACAATGGAATCTGAACTTGGGATTTAAAAGTTAGCAGTGGAAGATGAACTTTGCTATGCATTCAGCAGATATCATCGCTAAACAAAGATTTTAAAAAGGCATACATCTGGAAACGTACTTCTGTAAGACAAAAAGGACTCATCCGCCTCCTTATCTGACATAACACTACTGCACATCTGTCTGGCTGTTTCTTTGGTACATCCACTGTATTTATAACCACTGTACTCAAGTACTCCCCCGTGAATTACCTGAAGCAAGTAAAATGCTGTTTGCCCGTATTTAAATGATCTCAGAACAAAATCGGAGGTGGATGTTCAATGTATATATATATTCCTTCCTCCTATGAAGCCACTGTTTTGGGGGGTTTCGTTTCGAGAGAGACGATACAGTGATAGACACATGTGCGGGCAATTACAGCCATTAATGCAGGAGGTAAAAGAAACAGGACAATCACACGGGGAGCGCTAGTTTCTGATTTCAGAGAGAAGCTGAGCGAGCTAGGGGCTTCTGGAGGGGAGGCACAGGCAACAGATCGGAGTCTCCAAGCGTACGAGACTCCTTTTACAATCTGCTCTGGAATTTCACATTCTCTTTTATTGTTCTTCTGAGGCAACGCTGAAGCTACTAGTCACTATTTTCTCATGCCAGAGACGGCGGAGGCTGCTTCAACCTCCCCACTGCTCCACCACACTGCCTGCGCCATAAGCGTTCCCATTGCCCCACCAGCACTTTCTGTTTCATGTCCAGATATAAGAACAGACTGAGATTGTGTAGCTTTATCATGGTCTAATCTTGTGATGTAGTGTTTGGCTCGGGTGCCTGTACTTGTAGACTGGCGCATGTAGAGAGGCATGGCCTTGTCTTCATTCCTGCTGCACTACCTAAACACCTAGAAGAAAATGGCAAATAAACAAATCGATAGTATAACTTTGACAGTTATGGGTACAGAAGTCGGGTCTGGCAGTTTATAACCCATGTTGCTGCTCTAGATCTTGGCCAAAACTGAGGTGCTGCAAATGTATCTGTAAGCATAGAAAAGGGACAGTGTGGCTGCAGGTTGTTATAGGTGATCACACACTGTCCATTTGTGCCCTTACAAGGTTACCTATTTCAAACTCTTGATTTAGTGCCATGTTTTATATTAGAATGAAAAAGTCCATCTTTTATTATGACAATCCAGGCTAAACTGGCAAATCTGAAAACCATTAAAGTAACAAAATTGGCTAAAATTAATCAAAACCCATCATAACCTCCTTAATTTTAAACTTCCCCATTCCTCAGAAAGTTAAAATCCTCCACAAGACTCTTTTTGAGCTTATTACTGAAGCCAGGCAGTTGCGTCTTTGTTACTTCCTGGACCTGAATTCAATTTTGACTATGTTAAATGATCACCCAACATTAGCAGTTATCAGCGTGTTTAACTCTGTAAAAAAACATTACGTAGCAACTGAATCCTAATATTAAAGCTTTACATGCATCTTGATGGTACACTGACTAATTCTCCTCCTTATGTGAGTATGGGCTACATAGCCCAAGCATTTCACACTTCTACATGATCAAACCTCAGAATGCAGCTTATACATATTTTTGATACGTTGGAACAGACCATGTACATGTAAAAAAACCAGACCAGAGGCATGTAAAAAAATAAAAAAGCTATGAAAAATCTATGAGTACAACATTTTTTATTCAAACACAACAACCAGTCAAGATGGGGCAATACCTCTTTGGACTCCTGGTATAGCTGGTATTGGTTCTAGTGCCTACATTCTTAAAAAAGATATGGTCAGACACTTTTGTAATATAGTCCTGTATGCATTGCCATACAAGAACCAAAAACAGTGGTTCTGCAGCAAACCATCTCAACCGCCTGGGCTTTTTCCAGTGTTGTGGAACCTTTTATTATTATTATTATTATTATTATTATTAATAATAATAATTTAGTAATTTTGTGTGTCTAGTTTTACCCTTTTTTCTCTCAATTTGGAACTGCAAATTAACCCAAGTATAGCTTCCCCTAGCATTAGCAGAGCCCCTGACACTATGAGGGTAGGGACTTAATAGAGGACTCTTCCGATACATGCAAAGCCAGCCACAACCTCTTTCCAAACTGCCGCCATTGCGCTCAGAGGAAAGTGCTCAGAGGAGAGTGCAGCTCTGCCGCACAAGCTAACAGACGCCCGTTAGCCTGCTGGCCAACATCGCTTAAGAGTGATGAGGGGTGAAAGCGCCATCTACCCACCTGGTGAGAGCATGGCCAACTGTGCTCTCCCAGCCACTCCGGGCACTGATGGCGACCCCTGGGCCATAGTGGTAGGGCATTAGACCATTGAGCCAC
Source organism: Salminus brasiliensis (assembly GCF_030463535.1). Taxonomy (NCBI): domain Eukaryota; kingdom Metazoa; phylum Chordata; class Actinopteri; order Characiformes; family Bryconidae; genus Salminus; species Salminus brasiliensis. The sequence goes on from NC_132899.1 coordinate 19,323,992, forward strand.
TTGGAGCGCTTTTGGTTTATTGTTTAGATATATTTTTATGAGAACCTTTAGTTGACGTAGAACTTCATGGTTCTGTCATTTTAAAATATGTTCTTCTCTCTCTCATATGTATGTGTAGGTTTTTGGGGAACAGAGAAATTATGTGGCCTTTATGTTAATGGTTAATGGCTTAGATGTAAGGTTTTATGTGAAACTATTAGTTGTTGCAGAACATGTACATCATATGGAGGCTATTTAAACTGTAACACAGTCTTCTTCTTAGACTTCACAAGTTCTCGCTTTCACAATTTCTTCTTGGCCTCACTCCACATAACCCACAAAACCTTTTTTTAGCAACTTTATTATTTAACAGTGTAAGGCTGACCATGTAGAAAAGCATGGCTTGTCTATATTCCTCCTGCACCACCTGAAAATCCAGCAGAAAATAAGATCTGGACTGAAATCCCTTAAAAAAAAAGTCTAAGATGCTTCCAACAGGATTTAAAGGGACCTTGGCTTAAAGCCCTGATATGGCCCTCTGGGTAAAGGGTAAAGTGATCTAAAGGGCCACCGCTGTCTTCTCTCCACACTAAACCTCTCCATAACTTAATGGACACATTAGTGTCAGTGTACAGAGCAGAGCAATAAACACAGCACACACAACAGTCCTGTAAGCTCACACTCACTGTGACCTCTGGAACCTTGTGTCGAGAGTTCCATTAATCCAACATGACCAGGATACACGAAAGGCTCCCAGAGAGAGGCGGCAAGAAAGAGCAGGACGAGAAGAGGAGGGGGACGCTGTCCCACTTTCATAAACTCATGATGAATAGCACCGTCTCCGCACTTCTGCTGAATCCAGAAAATTCTAACATGTGCGAGGGGCTAAGGCGCAGGTTAGCCCGGCTCACGCTGGCCTCCGCATACGTCTTCCCTAACTGCGGTGGGATGTCAGGGCTGATAAAAACAAAGGACAAGATCCCCCACTCCCAGCGGCCTACTTAGCAAAGCAAAGTGCTCCACCATCCACACTCCATTATGCTGGACAGAAATGGCTCACCCCAGACAGCCAGCATATTTCTTCATTATTCAAAAAAATAATTACAGGCCAAGGAGGTGGCCATGCACTGTAAAGGTGCCTGGAAAGACACGGAGGCATAATAAATGAACATACAATTCATAATTCAAAAACTTTATAGTTTTAAAGTGAACTAAAATTACATAGTATATAGTTTTTACAGTCAAAATTATTTTGATTAGGGAAAATAAGAAATTCTTCATGATTCTCTACCTATGTGGAGAAAAAGAGAAAAGATTGTTATAAATGTATCAGATAAACAGACAGAATACAGGAAAAGTTAATTGTTCGCTAGTTTTAAAGTTATGACTCTGTGGGCTCAGAGTGGCTCAGCAGTCTAATGTGCTGCCACTATGGCCAAGGCTTGCAACTTCGAAGTCCGAGCCATGCCGCTTTGCCATCAGTGGCCGGAGTCCGAGAGAGCACAGCTGACCATGAGTAGATGGTCTTAAAGAGCTAAGTATGTTGATGGCCCAGTGATGGCTGCGTTGGCAGCAGCTTCCTCCTAGTGTCGGGAGCATTGCCAGTGCTAGAGGGAACTACAAATGGGTGGGTTAATTGGAAGGACCAAATTGGGAGAAAAATAGGGGAATTATTTATTTATTTATTTATTAACTATAAAGAGAAAAAAAGTTGAAAGTACTTTTTTTATTTAGGATTTTAGGATTTTAATCATTTAATAATAATTTAATACAATTCTTATTATTATTCTCTTATAAAGATATTAGGAGGGAATTGTTAATATTTTTCAATGTTGGATTTCTTAATGATTCCTTACTTACATGTAGAAAATGACACTTGTCATTTGTTATAACTATAACTATTTAGACAGACAGTGAGAAAACTGCTTTGACATTGTGATTCTTCATGCTTCCTATACCTTTACCTATATGAGAAAAATAAGAAGAAGCATTGGTCCCGCAGAGAGATCTCATGCACTAGAGTTAACAAAGAAGTTAAAAAAAAAAAAAAAAGTAGTCTTGAATAAAACAGACAGACCATGTAAACACTCCGACCTTTTCAAGCTTTCAGGGGACAAATGATGTGGAGTTGTTATAAACACAAAACATAAAAGTAAAACACACTGTCAGTGTTCCCTGTGTATTACTCGCTCTTACAAACGCTAACATACACAGACTTCTCTGCTAGATAAGAGTGATCGAGCTTTAGCTTGGGGCTAAAAACACCCGCGTCTCCCTAAAGACTGAGTGAGCAGAGAGATGTTGAAAAGAAATGCAGGCGCAGTGTGCTCTGAGAGAGGGGAACAGCACAGGCCTCTCATCGCAGGAGTGATCATTACCTTATGAGGGAAGACACTCAGTTCCAAATAAAGTTTGTCATATTAAACAAATCCTATTTTACATCTCCAGCGAAGGAGCAACTCGTACTCTGAAAAAACATTTCAGTCTGAACGAATTAGGTTACTGCAGCATAACTGAAATCGGCTTTATGTCAAGACTATAGCTCCGTTTCAAAAGTGGCCACGTGCAGCACAATAAGCCTAGCCAGCCTCAGTGAGCTAATTATGTAGCTAATCAGATTTAGTAAGATATTTTTTTAAGCTCAAATTCAACAAACTTTGTGGAATATTGTGAAAAAAACGAAAATCTGTGAAAATCTTTAACTTTAGGTTAACATTCACGATGCATTGTCCTTCATTTTTGTTGTTGTTAACTGTTTAGCTTGCTAAGTAGCAAGCTTACAGAGTAGCATAACGCTACAATCAGGGAAGAGGGCATAATGAGTCTAGGCTAGCCTCAGAGAGCTAACTGTATAGCTAATCCAATTTTGTAATATATTCTATTTTATAAACTAAAGTATAACACAGAAAATAAAGTGTCCTCGTGAAAAATTGCTTTATCTTGCTTAAACTTCAGGTTTAGATTCGAAAAACACTGTGCATTGCCCTTCCGTTTTGTTATTGTTTATTGTGTAGCTTGCTTGTGTAACTGGCGAGCTAGCAGAGCAGCATAAAGCTACAATCAGGGAAAAGGGCACAAACACCCTGTTTACACCCGGTCGATTTATGTGACTATAGTAGCTGTATTGTATCCTGCTGAGATTTTAGCCACGTGCATTTCCACTTCATAGTCTAATGTGTCTCCAGTTAGTCAGACTGAAATCTGATTGCTGAGCAGGACGGAACATGCACATTCGCTCATTGTGTGGCAACTATTACTGGTGTTTCGGTTGTACTGGGAGGAGTATTGGTTGTACTGGTAGGGGTTTTGGGCATCAAATGTGTCTTGGAGAGCCAGGTGTGTTTACGCTGCTATAACATGTGGCTCAAAGGCGTCTTGACCACTTCCTGAAGTGTTTTAAAGCCTTTAGCAGCCTATGGACCACCGGTGGGCTACAGGTGCTATTACAATCTCCTGTTACCAGAGAATAGCCCCACCAGGTTTTACAGACGTCCCTGTAGTTACTGAGTAATACACCTTAGATGATAAATAAACCATTTGCCTAAACTAAAGTTCAACACAAAAAATAAAGAAAGAATGTCTTAATCTGGCTTACATTTCCAGTTTAGATTGAGAATCACGGTGCACTAGCCTTCATTTTTGTTGTTGTTAACTGTGTAGCTTAAATGAAATATTATACTATTATAATATTTTATTATATTATAAGTATACAGGTATCATACAAAAGTATTATTGGCATCTAATTTAATAACCATTTAACTTACAAACAGCTTTGTAGCATGCAGTATGTAGTGCATACTAGTACAGTATGCATATGCAGTACACAGTATGGAAGTGTTAACATAAATTAACATATTACAACAACACTCCTGATAGGTTCTCTTACAAAGCAACAAAGAGTATGCATCCCGCCATCCTCATATATCCCTCTGTTTTTGAATATTTCATCCCAGCCTCCTTGCGCTCTAATTTATGCTCAAGCATCTGCTACCGTCCCTATTGTTGCTGTTTACAAACAGTTAATGAGAGTGGAAGGCACACTGTGCACACATAATTTATAATGCAAGGCATATCAGCTTAGACATGTACAGCTAACACACATTCATGTGAGAAAACACTCACACGTACGCAGGTCACAATGCAATGTGTATCCACTTAGACGTATAGTTACACACATTCATCTCCCCAGGCTCAGAGCATCATAGAGGCTGACAGTACTACAGTTCAGGCTTGGATGCATGTCATGCTTTATAACTATAAACCACTAAGAGTGCCCACATGTGTGTGTATCTTATACAGCTGAAATCTGGGATCAGTGATTGTTTTTATACTACTGTCTTTGATCATATCACATTGATACGTATGGCTATAGATATACCTAATTCGATTATGACAGAATCAGCTATACTTTAACTTTTATTAAAGTAAAACCCTGTTAGAGCTGGAATTTGAGTGATAACCAGCACCAAAAGATACATGATTTTAATTCAGTACGAATCTGTAAAGTCTGTTAGGTATTTCTACTGTGGATTTTACATATCTTCTATAATCTCATCCTGTATCTTCCTACAGTGATGCAGTAACTAGGAATGTCCCGATACCATCCAGTGACTCGGGATCAGGGCGAGATCCAGGCATATGCAATGGATTAGGTATCAGCTTTTAAGGTTCTGACTTCCAATCTTTAGGCTTGCTGTAGCAGAGCGCCAATCTGGCATCCTCTATGCATCATTAATATACATGGTCCTAGACAACAAACTTTACAGAGTTAGTTTCTGACATTATCGGCGAGTTAAACACAAAAAGAGCACGCATAAGTGCAAAAAGCTCCATAAGTGCTGATACGAACTCTCCATTCCACTTAAATAGGGCTGCAGTTGCAGTGTGTACATTTTATCAGCAGAATGTAACTGCTGAATGATTTAAGGTGGAATGGAGAGTCTGAGGAAGAGGAAAACTTTGACTTAGAATTAGCTTAGAGTCTCGCTGTAAATGTGACACAGCAACAACACAAGCCTCACAGAGCCACAGTTAAGGAGTTTGTTAGTTCATTTCTGACAATCTCTGAAGAGGAGGATTTGAATGCCTTACTCTTCCATAAAATGTTGGTCTATTTCTGCCATTTTTGTCCCCGCTGCCAAAACCACCCAGTTTGGCTGCAGTTGTGTAGCGACAAAGATATTTTATTTAATTACCTCCATTTGGGAAGACTTACCGTTATTCCCATCCCATCTTTACTCTTGAATTATGGTTAGAAACGAAACTATGATGGAAATGCTCTGTTCTACCAGCGAGACAGTCGAATGGTCAGGTGGTTCAGTCAGACTGGACTGAAAGACATTAAACACTATAGAGTTTAAAACAGCCTTAAAAAGCTGCTACCAAACAAAGTCAATTATTTAATCACCAGATAACTGGTCAGTCAGCATTAAGAGACTTGGACCAGGGCATAAAAAACCTTGATTGGGACATCCCTAAAATAAAAAGAAAAAAAAAGCAGACAACAGCACCTCTTTCTTTGATCAATGGAAGACCAGACTAATTGCTAAAATGAGGCTCAATTTGAGCTTGAAAGGTCTTTATCCTGAAGTTCAAGACCAAAAAAAAAAGAGGAATTGGTAAAATATGTAACTTATACTGGTGCTGCACAATATACTGTTTTTGAGACTTTTGAATACTGATCTCAAGGATTTTGCCAAAGGCTGCAGTATGCAAACAAGCCCTTTAACAAATCACAAAAGACTGTTTTGTGTTGTGAGCAACTTAGCATTTCAGGTGTGTTTAGATTAATCAGACGGTCTTAAAGCACTGACTGACTCATGCAAATAATTTTAATGCCAATTAAGTTACTTAAACTGAACACTTCCCTCAAGCTCAAAATACATACAATACCTACCTACAGATGCACACGCGCACTCCCCAGCTGACTGTCAGTATTATAATAATCTTTCGAGGTGTGTGCGGTGGTATTGTCTTCCCCTGTCATTCTCTCATAGTCCCATAGGTCACATTAGCACCTCTTCCTCTTCTGCTCCTCCATCTAGCCTTTAGTGTCTGACTTAACGTGTGATGAGACCAAAGGAAGTCAATGTGATAAGTGGCATTCCAAAAGAACAGGAGAAATTCTTTCATAGAAAGCGGCTAGCGCATTAAAAGAGAGGAAATCAAGGCCGCCGATGCTGCTCTCTAGTAGCTGTACAAGGCAAAAGTGAACAAATGTCCGTAGAAAGGCACTAAATCTTTTCCGCTCAATATATTGTCCACCGCTTCTTTTGAGCATCAGTGTTCGTATTGATTGTAAGAGGGGCGGAGTTAAGATGCGGGCGACGGGATTGATCCGACAGTACAGAGCGTATTACATGAAGCGTCAGAGCATACTTCAACAACTGCCAGAATCCACCACTTGAACACATTCTGATGTCAATACTATAAAAAAAAAATTGCTACATACATCTGAATGTTGTATGAAGTGCAAGTTTCAGACTCTGCAGGGCTTTGTTATGGCGATCCTTGCTGGATACTGGACTGGAAAAAAAAGGGGGCTCTGCAAATATAAAATGGAAGCATTTGTGTTCACTCTGGCACAAAGCGCACCACTCAAACAGAGACACGGATAGCATTACACACAGTGTTGAGCATGAACCCTTACCACACTTCACTGAGACGCACTGAACCACAGCGAGAGACGAAAAGTGGAGACGAGTGGAAAAGAAACAAAGAAACAATCACACACACGTCACTGCAGATAAGGGTGGGCAATATGCAGTATGCAATGCAGTTGTGTTATGGTTATTATGATAAATTATTATAATAAAATATAGAATAAAGCACCGATGAACTACAGGTACCATAAAAAAAAGTAATTATAGAGGGTCAACAACTGTTGTGGAAATAAGCCCATTCTGACATCGTGTTTTTAACCCCATAAACAGCCTATGGGCCTCTTGACGGGCCGGAAAGGTTAGTACCTACTTCTATTACCAAAGAACAGCCCCACCAGTTTATACAGAAGTCCCTGTAGTTACTGAATAATATACCGTAGTGTGTAATAAGCCTTTCTGCATTAAGAGGTTATCTAACTTTTTTTTTTTTTACCCTCTACTCTTTCTTAAATAGTTCATTTTTGCCAACAGCACAAAGAATCCAGGGTTTCCTCTAAATGGTTTAATAAAGAAAAAAAACAACCAGCAAGCAGCGGTTCTCTAGGAAGAAAAGAGAGAGAATGGCCAGACTGGTTTGAGCAGACAGAAAGGCTATGGTAACTAGTGAATAGAAAAGCCCAACATTTCAAACTTTGAGATGGATGTGCTACAACAGAAGGAGACCACGTCAAGTTCCGCTTTAGTCTGCCAAGACCACAAAGCTGAGGCTGCCGTGGGCACAAGTTTACCAAAATTGGACAGACTGGAGAAACATATCCTGGTCCAAGGAATCCGAATTCCTGCTGAAACACATACATGGTAGGGTGCGAATTTGGCACCAACAGCATGAATCTATGGACTCAAAATGCCTTGTGTCAACAGTCCAGGCTGGTAATGGTGGTGTGATGGTGTGGGGAATGTTTTTGGGCACACTTTGGGAAGTTAATACTAGAGCTGCACGATACTGGGAAAAACTGACATTGCAATATTTTGTTGTTCTGCGATATATATTGGGATATTTTTCCCCACCAGATGTCAGAGACAGTATCATGGCATTAAACATGCACTCTGCGTATTCAAGACTGAAGAAGAATATGATAATGGGCAGACATAATCTGCCTCTGGTAGATATGTAATGAGAACTGTGCAGATTTTCCTTTTGTATTAAGCAGCAAAAAAGTAATAGTTAATTAATTTGGCCTTTTGTGACATTGCACGTCCTGCGATGTGACTATTGCGCAGGCACACATTGCAGCCCTAGTTAATCAATAATCATTTGAATGCCAATGCCTATTTGAGCTTTGCTGCTGATCATATGCATCCACAATTTACCCATCTTAACGCACCATGTTACAAAGCAAAAGTCGCCTTACACCCTTAAAAAGGTTATGGCCTGCCAGCGGGCCGGAAGTGTTATTAGAAACTTCTGTTACCAAAGAATAGCACTAACAGCTTGTACAGAAGTCCCTGTAGTTACTGAGTAATATGTCTTAGTGTGTAATAAGCCTTTCTGCATTAAGGGGTTGAACTGGTTTCTTAGTCAACGGACCTAAATCCAGAAGAACACTTTTGGGATGTGATACAGCGGGAGATTTAGAGGTGAAAGTGTGTGTGGGTGTGTATACTTGTGTATAATCTTAGCCTATATTCTCAAAAAGGCCTAAACAATAGAAATTTATGTTTTGAAGGACAAAAAATAAATAAATAAATAAAAATCACACCACAACAAAATGCACAATTTAACTATAACACGTAGTGACAGCCTGGCATGTATGCTCAGTGGTCATTTAGTGTAAACTGGCACTGGTCACATACCACATGTTGGCTAGTAGAGAAGCCATGTGGGGTCTTTAATTAGATGATTTACATAAAAGGTGGAAAAGTCACAAACAAACCAAAACGCAGTACGCAAAGTAGTTACATGTGACAAGGAAGAAGAAGAGGCAGATATGATTGTGCAGGTCTGCTGACCTGTGAAAGCCCCGAACGTGTGAAATGGTCCAGGTGTATTTGTCCCCATGCTTTGTGAACCATGCCTGAGAGAGTGCCTTCCCTGGTGTGTTATCAAACCGCGATGGTCAATGGAGATGTCAGCCTGATAGGCAGCATAAAAAACTCAAGGTATGGGTGGACTGTCACACACCTTAACTACGCGCTCTGCAAGAAACCATAGCAACAAAGACATGGAGAGGCAAAAAAAAGGGAAAAGAAAGGAGTGAGATGGAAAATAAAACTGAAGAGGAAAGCAGGAGGAAAGAAACAGCGATTATGTTTTTTTTTTTTTTTTGATGAAGGACAACTCATTACCATGACAACCCAGGCTGAGGAGCGAGGGTACTAGAAGGAAAAGTGTGTTGTGTGAAAGAGATGAGAGAACACAGAGAACAGAGAAGATCTGAGACATAGTCTGCAGGGAAAGGGTGGTCACCTTATATGTGAGCATCAATCAAGACCGTAGCACATTGTTATGCTGTTCACCAAACTAAAATATGACTCCACTTCAAGTAGCCAGCAATGCACAGGTAGCACACTTGTATTTGACCAATCCATGCTCCGCCCGCAAATGCAATCTTCCTAACTACGGTCGCTAGGTCTGATTCAAATCCATTCAAAGTTATTTGTCTAGGGCTCTTTACAATGGGTGTTGCCACAAAGCAGCATTAAAGAAATCGTGCAAGTCATGCAAGAGAGGAGCAAGGGGGAAAACTCCCTCAGAGAAAAAGAGAAGAAACCTTTAGAGGAACCAAGAACACCTCTGGTCGACACCAGAACACAAAATAATACCACAATAATAACAACAATACTGCTGCTTCCACATCCTCATGGTGGACAGACAATGGTAACCCCAATATGTATTCCAGGAGAGCCCTGTTTTCCAGTGGCGCTGCAAAAGAGAATTTTCACTGCCAGCACCATCTGCAGAGTATCGCTGCAGCCAGTGGAACATTCTATAAAGAGATCAATGTCCCCCAAATTTCCCATCTGCAGCTGCAGCAGTGGAATAAACCACATTAGTAATACATGCAAAATTTTGGCCACTGAAATATTTCAGTTGAAAATGGTCAAGAGTGACATTAGACAAGTGATTTAGTTCTGATCACACTGATCTGATTGGTTAAGTAGTAACTCTAACTGTGCTGCTTTTTCACACTAAAACCGTATCACTCTGCTGAGGTTTAGGCAACGATTGATAAGGCTAAGCTGAACTGATACTTCAACAAGTCATATGATGGCTTCGACTTATCGCCTACATGGCTAAAAAACGACTCCTATGATAACAGCTCCTCGGTTGCAGGTGTCCCTGTACAGAGAAATGACTGCAGAAAGCACAGTTCTTCACCGCCTCAGTGCTTGTATCCAAGGAGAATAAGAAAAAGCTAGAAACTGATGAGCCTAGATGATTATAGGCCCTACAGTTTTGCAAAAATCTGCACAGAAAAGTGATGTTCGAAATCGTGCATCGATCCACAGTTCATTAAATTCTTCAGTGTGAAAGCCCCCCCCATATGAGCCCAGAATCGGCCCTGGATGCAGACTTGGATGTATTCAGGACTTCAGTTAGTTTATTTATTTGGTAAAAACTTCAACAGAAATCTCAAAATCTCGTGTTATCATGAGCAACATCACCTTTGGCTCATGCCTGCGACAAAATCACAGCCTTCATGCTATGTGCAATTACATACTGGCTCTCGTGTTCCATTGCTGAATCCCTTAAACAGCTTATGGACGGGCCGAAAATGTTATTACAAACGTCTATTACCTAAGAATAGCCCCACCGCTGTGTACAGATGTCCCTGCAGTTACTGAGTAATACACCTTAGTGTGCAATAAGTCTTTCTGCAATAAGGGGTCAAGTTAAAGTAGATAATCAAGAGAGAGTACAACACTTAAGACCTTCTCCACTACTTGAAAACACAGGATTTGTCTCGATACTCAGAACCCAGCGAAATTCAAGCGAACATGCTGATGAAAGCCTAATAAATCACAAGTAACAGTGCCAAAGTGCAAACTGTAGCTAACAAATAATGGAATTCATTGCTTAGATGCTGCTGGATCTCAGAAATGCATTCAGGTCTAATCTACAGTCTGCAACCCTTTCTAGCCATTTTCAGCTCAGCTCAGCTGCTGCAGGCCGATTTCATCAATGATTAAAGTGTACTTTATGGATTACCTTGCAGTATTATTTAGCATGTTTATGTAAAAGCATTCTGGAAATGGCAAATGTTGAATGGTCTTGGTTAAAGTCCAGACATGCCTTTTCATATACAGCAAAACTCAAACTACAAACATACCTGTGCAAAACTTAGAAGCCAACATCTGCAAAGGGACAAGAACCTCACTTTCAGCAATGCTATCACCACAGCAATGTCTACATGGTCTGTAGTGATGAGAATAATGAATAAAGAAACGAGGTGAGCCTATTCATAGGACAGAGGTGTGAACCCATTCTCTAAAGCAAATGTGTACACGTTTACACAAACAGGTAAACAGTGGCAATAATTCTTATGTAGCACAGATGAGTGTTGCTTTTTGTTGTTTAACCCAGCTAGTGTCAGTGTACGTTTTCAATCCGCCTAGTTTAGATCTGCAACTAGATCTACTGCAGCCAGGCTGTTTAGTCAGTCAGTTGGGTAGTACAGCGTTTCAAACTGGAAAGGCATGAGGTATGTAGCAACTCTACGCTGTAAAATAAGTGGGATTATTCCCAATGTTCTGAGCGGCCATTTGTGGGCAAAGCATAGATAGGTCAATTCTAGAATCCCTATTAAAACAGGCAACAACCACAAGCCATTCACTTAACTTAGACTACTGTACGTTTACCCATTCCAAAGATTGCCAGACTCTGAACTTTTCGGAGGGAGGAGAAAAAATAAATAAATAAAAACAATTTTTTTTTAAAAAAGGGAAAGAGGCTGGTTAGGAGGAGGCGGGTGGGTCTGGCCAGCCCTTGCATGGTAATTGGCTGCTGTTCAGGAAGGCATTTGCCCTCAGAGCTGGGATGTTTTGTGAGCACTTATCATCATGTCATATCAGATGAAAGCTTGCAGTGGAAGAGCGATTTGGAGCAGATGTTTATACTGACAGTTGAAGGGGGTTTATCAAAAAAACAAAAAACAAAAAAAAAAACACAGACAACCCCAAAATGAGGAAAGACCTAATAAATAAATAAATAAAAAATGAGAAAGAGAGAGAGAGAGAGAGAGACACCATATTGCAGTGCTGATGCCATTCGCTTAACTGCCCTGGTCTCTGTGTTTCCAGATTAGTTCCTAGAGGGAAGAGACTACCTAAATAATTCACATTCAAGCTTGATTTAAGACAGCCCCCCCAACTCTTATGCAAGTCATTAACCATGCATTCGTTAGATGTCCACTGTCTACAGTAGGCGATGCTTTAGAGCAGGTGGTGGAAGGTGAAGTGATTATACACTGCACACACTCAAACACTTCATGTGCCATCACTGTGGAGTAGTGTTAGGACGTTTGCTCAGATTCGTGGGTTTTCCATTGAAAGGATTAGAAATTTTTAAGCAAAGGAAGCTTGGAAAAATGGGAATTATTCAGTGTTTCCATCATATGCTGTTGCACAGAAATTCCTGAAGCTCTATGGAGGGACTTGAACCTTTATTATCTCTGGGTAGTGTAGTTTTGTCAGCCCTCTGTGAGCTGTACTGGGCAATAGCCCTAACAGTGGATCAAACAGTGGCCCGCTTAAGGGTGGCTGAATTCGTGCCCCAAAGCACATTCTACTACACCAAATAGAAAGTAACTGTGCCTAGGGCTAGGGCAATACATCGTAAAAAAAAGAAAAATAAATAAATAAATAAATAAAATTATATATATATATATATATATCTGGTTGAAAATGGTTAAGCTTCTGGAGGGATAACTCTTAACAGAGTAGAGTTTTGTGAACATTGCAGTTAAAGGAGCAGCATGACTATTTTATTTTACCATCTCAAACAACATAACCCAGTGCAATGTTTATTATCATGTTTATTATTCATTTATAGTTAAATATGTATAATGTAAATCTACAGCATGGTGTGTGTTTCTGGTGTTCCAGATATGTACTCATATCTGTACTCATCTAACATTATCCTTTTTTTTTATTTTTATATTTATTATAATTTCTTTTATTATATCGCACACATATCGTCACGTCTCTTAAGCATATTGAGACAGTTTTTAGTTTTTTAGTCACATGGCCCAGCCCTAACTGTGCTCTGCCTTTAGAAGCACATTCATCAGATATGTATGTGAACTACAGAAGTGTTGTTTGGAACACACTCCATGAAACTGTGACCACCACCGCAGCAAACAGTTCTGAGAGGATGTAGTAGTAGCAAGCCGAGGCTGTGTAAGTGACAACGTATGACTTACATTTCCATTACCTCATTTCTCAGCTGATTCACATTTCTATCTATTTTTTTTATTGTACAAAAATGTACTTCAAATTTATTCCATAAAGCTCTACTGGCCGTTTCAGGTTTAAATGCTTTAAATCCTCATATTTATATGATTCTATTTAGGTACAGTGGTTCTTAACTGATGTCCTAAAAAATTAAATATCATGACGCATATCATGCAAATATTGCGAGTACATATATACAATGTCACACGAACATAAAATACACCACGGTAAATGATATTATAGCATGACTGTCTCTCTCTGATTACTGTCTTATTGCAGCACCGCAGACAGGCTCTATGCCTCGGCTGTAGTCCAGGTCAGTGTAGCCAATGAGGGCAGTTTGGAGGCGGGAGCCCCCTGGGGTGTTCCCTGGACACAACCCGCCTGAGCAGCTACACACCACTCTGATGATTACACTCTTCAGGACAAGATAAATGGTGTGGTATGAGAGAGTCAGCAGCCAAGCCTCTCATTTGCTTCCCATGGGACAGTGTGTGTACCACAACAAGTCTGTGGCCTTTTTCATTTCCTCCTCTGACAGGGAGTTTGCTTGTTTTAGATTACAAGAAGAAAATTATCTACAAACACAAGCAAAAAATCTCGCGAGCGTCACATGCCAGGACACATTTCTGTTACTGATCTTTTAAAAGGGGGGAAAAAAGTTAAGTCTGGAGGAAGACGTAAAATCCAACACTCTCTACTGGCCCTCGTTCCAATAACCGAAAGTCCTTCTTCTGCTGCATTTGTGGAAAAGCAGAGCAAGTTGTTGTTGTTTTTTTTTGTTGCACCTCCCACGGATATCTATGGAGACAGGTGACAGTCCTATGTGGAGGATTGTGGGAGAAAAACTGGAGCAAAGCAGGCAAAGTCAGCGAACAGAGTTGAGAATTTCCAAACTTTCTGCAGCTAGGAGCCATGCTTTTGGTGTGTGCCCCACAAGCTACACACTGGAGAAGATGGAGGGGAATATGTAGAGGATAGCTGCAATGTTTGATAAATTGATGTATTTACTCTTATGAATCAACTCTTATGGAAAAATCTGGGAATTGTCCACATTGTAAAGACTGAACAATTTCCATACAGTCAGGAATCAGCAAAAAAACAAACAAAAAAAAAAACGCACCACTTGTGCAGCTTCCACATTTAACCCATCAATGGCAGTTAACACACACACACACACACACACACACACACACTAGTGAGCAAGACGCACACAGGGCGGTGGGTAGCCACCTCAGCGCCTAGGGAGCACTTGGAGGTTTGATGCCTTGCTCAGCCGGGAACGCTGAGGCAAGAAAAAGCACTGCTCCTTTCTTTCCTTTGCCCCAGAGGATTAAACCAGTGACTTTTCTGTCCCAAAGCCTTTTCTAATCTTTAGGCCACGGCTGCCCCTAAACATGGTGTCACCGAAATACACGTCATTGACAAAAGTATCGGGACACCTGCTTAATTATTGCTTATTCAGAAATCAAAAGGTATTAAACCGTTTATTGGAGTAATTGTCTCTACTGTCCAGGAAAATTTGTTATGGTGCATTGCTGTGAGGATATGATTACATTCAATGACAGAAGCATTAGTGAGATTAGGGTGTTGAATGATCACCCCCCCACCAACCTTATCCCCAATTCCCCAACTCATCCCAAAAGCATTGGATGGAACATCATCTTTTCAGAGAACACAGTTCCACTGTACCACAGCTCAATGCTTATACCCCTCTAGCCTACACCTGCCATTAGTCATGGTGCCAATAGGTTGATGTTTATCAATCACTATGACTGATTGATTCTTAATCAAGGCAATTAATCCGACATGTTAGGTCTTCAGTAGGAGAGCTTAATTGGCTATATCTACCTAGACATCAAAGGAAAAAACAATCCTGATTGGGTCATTTTCTATTTGGTGGTTTAAAAAGAGCCGGAGAGAGCCTGAAGAGTACTGCATAACCTGGGGGCCATGACATCGAAGGATCTACACCTCAAAGTAGCCAGTTTATAGGGTGGAACCACCAAGAGAGCATTACCAGAAGACCTCAGTGAGCAGGGAGCAGTGTAGGGGAGAAGTAAGTAAAAAAATATAGAGGGACAACAGGCCACTGAATACCACACACACACACACACACACACACACACACACACACACACACACACACACACACACACATATATATGCAGTTGCTAATGCAACTGTTGGATGGCCGGGGTAATGTGAGCAGATCTTTTAGGAGATGTTGAATTTTTCCTAAAATGCCAATAAAGGGAGAATTACTATAATCCAGACAGGATGTAATGAATGAGAATAAAAAGTCCAGCATGGTGCAAGTGAACAGACAGGCGATATTCTGGAGGCAAAAGAAAGCAGTCAGGTAGCCAGGGCTTTAATAGGAGGTCCAAATGGAAGGGTGGAATGAAAAGACACAGAAGCTGTGGGTTCCAGAAGAGACTTAAACAGACACTCCTTCCAGGTGAATCTCAAAGTCCGGATATTTCACAAGCAGTAACTTTAAAACCAATGAGTAGTTTAGTTTTTTGCCAGTTTTGAGTATTTTTATTATATCCAGTTATCCACTGCTTAATGTCATAGAGACAAAATACTAGTGAAGGGGGTGGAAGGGATTTGATGGCCTTAATACTTCACATAAATCTGGGTAGCATCAGCATAGGAATGAAAACTAAGACCGTGACTGTGGATGATTTTCCCAAGAGGCAGCATGTAAACAACAAAAAGGAGAGGGCCAAGCATGGATCCCTGGGGAACTCAATGCAAAACAATATCAATATTAGATACTGTTTTTACTGCTACAATGTAGCAAAATGATATCTCCCGGTAATGTCGGACTTAAACCAAGTGAGAGCTGAATGGATAATGCCAGTTACAAAAAGACCAGTGAGAAGTATATTGCTGTTCATTGTATAGAAAGCATCACTTAAATCTAGAAGGGCATCTGTCTTCTTGCATTGACGTACACTCTTAACAGCTAAACTTGCTTGCACTGTTCCAATACAACCCCAAAAGCAGACAACAGTTGCCAAGGGAAGAGATTTGTAATGAAGATACTGCTGTAGAGACACAATAAGCTGCATACGTGGATGAGAGCCACACAGCACCACCTCTAGTTCAAAAATGACTTCACTTTGCTCTATGATGTCTTCTCAATTATTCATAGCAACAAGAGCAACTAAGGGCACACAGCTAAAAGACTGCCCTGCCTTTTTCAGGGTCAGTTCAACGCACAGTGAAAAAAACACCCTTGGGAGAGTACATGCAGCATCTACCATAAAGTTAAAGAAAACCAATAGATGTCCTTAGTTCTCCGAATATCCTCAGAAGGATAAATGTATGTATATTAGTCCCTTTATTGGAATAATCACATAAAAAGAAACTAATCTAAAGTCAAAATATCTAATTATATTAGACTAAAAACTTAAAACTTTCTCAGTCATATCAAATAATGGATTTAGTATTTAGACAGGCTGTCCCTTCCACTTGCATTAGATCAAGGATTTGTCATTCATTTTACATCTCATTAACTTTGTTTGAATTCCACACTCACTCAAAAACAACTTTCAGAGGGACAAAAAAGCAGAGGGACAAAAAAATAAATAAATAAATGGATGACCAGATGAAATTTCATGCTTGGTTGACTTTGTCAAACTGGACCAACTCTCGCTGAGCACTTAATTAAAATAATTCATCTCTTAAATTGTCTTTTGCTTGACTGAAGACCAGGAGAGAATCATAAATGATCATATCTGGGGCTGCCTTAAAGATACCATGACCTAGCGATGAGAGATGTGTCCTCATCATGCTTTTAGCCTTTTCTTCTTTATCGCCAGCCTCAATGCCTAATGGCTTTTTCCATTTCTGCACGGCATATCAGGTGAGCGTATTAAGGGTGAGTTATTGAAAAAGATACTAGAAGGAAATATCTCCGCTTGTTCCTCACTGTCTGCGCTGTGGAATAACCTTTTTTTGTCTCACAAAGATCCTTTTTTGGGTGATGATGTTGAGCCCTTATCAAATATTCTTGTAAAGTGGCCTGACTATGTCTTTATCAGCGGACCTGAGTAGCTCAAAACATGAGAAACCTGGAAAGAATGACAGACAGATAGAGAGCATTTGTCATGTTAAAGTCTCAATCACAGCCGACTAGGGGTGGGAGAAAATTGTGATTCTTGGATGCATCTTGATGAGAGCGTGGGCGACAAAAATCGAATTTTATAAATGTTAATTGATAACATAATGCAAAAAGGTGGAGCTCTGAGTTACAGAAGTACTTTCCTTACCGCTAGCTAGCGTCTCGTGCTCCATACAAGAGCAGTGAATGAGAGCCACATGGGGAGCAGATATGGCTGAGCTGTTGAACTAACAGAGGAAAGGATCAGATCACTAAGAAAGGTTCAGTTTTAGTTACTGATAACTCTGATAGCTTCAACATGGTTGCTGTTACATGTTAAACGCTGTGCCTACACGCTTAACCTGGCCTAAAAGTTGCCCACTGCAGCAAGGCTACTAGGGAAGGTACGACGTATTACTATGTTTCTCTACCACAGTCCCACCGCAAAACCTTCCAGTTGACTCGCCACATCACTTTTATTTGTTTTATTAATTAAACAGTCTGGAAGCATGTTCATTATGGAGCATTGCTAACACATTGGTGCCCAGTAGAGTCATT
The DNA here is from genome assembly GCF_030463535.1 of Salminus brasiliensis. NCBI lineage: Eukaryota > Metazoa > Chordata > Actinopteri > Characiformes > Bryconidae > Salminus > Salminus brasiliensis. Next base: position 19,341,698 of record NC_132899.1, read on the forward strand.
CAGTAATAAAAAAATCACTTTTGTTAAGAGAAAACTAGCCTTTAAGCTAGCCTCAATAATTATATGGCATCTAGCTTAATGTTTTATGATATTTATTAATAATCTTAAATAAATTAAGATAACCAGCCATTAGGTCAGTTTGTAATCACAGCATTTGGCTCATCATGTTCCACAGGTAGGATGACTGCAGTGTCAGGAGTCCTGCCCAAGGATTATTTATTATTATTATTATTATTATTATTATTAACTTATTGGCAGGGGCGTAGCACCAAATTCAGCAGAATGAACGCAAAGTCAAATGTGCCTGGTTAGAAAGTCTGGTAAAGGTGGATTAAACCATTTCGTGCAAAGGGGTGAGGGTCCCTGTTCTCAGACACACAATTCAATCCATCAATCAACCAATTTATTTACCCCAAACATTACATTTCCATTAGTTAGCAACATTTATTGTGATATTAATATACAAATGCAAATATAATTCCAGACTCCTCACTTGGGGCCATGGTAACTCAGTCCTACTTTTCATCCCACTATGACACCCTTGCTTATTGGTATAGTGTGTGATGCTTGTCTGGCCAGGAAGCTAAACCCCTAGTCTTCTTTGCTGAGAGCAGGGATGTAACAAATCAGTAGGGCATGATTGGGCTACTGATTCATATGAAATGATCTGGTTGCTATTCATGAACAAAACAGATATCAGGGTGTCAGTCAATCTCTTACTCTCTCTCTCACACACTCACTCTCACGCTCTCATTTATATGTGCATTAAACTGTGAAAGAGACTGTCTAACTGTTTAACTGTCAAATACAGCTATTATTAAACATACATGATAGCTGTTGTTACTGATGTTAATTTTAATGGCAGAAAGGTAGAACGAATTCGCACAGTTTGGGGGTTGTCATTCTAACGTGTACTGTTGCCATGGGTCTACACTTGTGTTGGTCCCCAACACTTATAAAAATAAAGGTGTCATAAAAGGTCATTCTGAGATTAGAAAAGCTGCTTTTGGTTCCCCTAAGGGTCTTTCTAGTGAGGGTTCTTTTAAAGAAACACTTCTGTAAATGACTTCTGCCAGTCAGAAGAACCCTACAGTTTAAAGCACCCCCACACAATGCAATGATTCTACACCAATTAAAGGATTTTGCTAGAACAAAGCATCCAAGCCAAGAACCACAAGGACCCTTCAGCCTGAAGAGTGTATAGATACTAATGCAGGTGATACCAGAGTGACTTTCTATCAGAATAAATGTATAATAACTGACCTCAATATTTCAACATTATTCTATACAATATTCATATACAGTATATATATATACACTCCACCGATCCCTCATTTTTACAAAAAAAAATTTGGAGTGTATTTCTTCAGCACAATCTATTGTGGCTCTGGCAGGCTTCCCTTCTACAATGTAAAACATTAATTACTTTCATCTGTTCACTTCCTTCCAACTGTCTTATCTCCCTCTCTCTCTCTTTCTATGCTGTGGCGAGCGAGCGAGCAGAACGCATACACGTTTTAAACGTACACATGTACCCTAAACAACAAACTCAGCCCAGAATAGAGCCTGACATTCTCTATTCTCTCTGCATTACCTTCCACATACTGGGCCTGAAATCAGACTCCATGAAGAGGTACATAATAAAAAGCCTCGCGCAACAATAGGCTGCTGCCAAAGGCCCTGGATTCATTTCTGTGTTCATTTCTTTCTTTCTTTCGCTCTACCCCCCCCCCCCCCCCCCTTTCAATAACTTAAACAGGCATTTGGCAGGGTGAGTTTAGTGGGGGGGTGGGGGGTGGAGTTAGGACCCAGTGGAATGGCTCCAGCGTACTGCTGCTCTCCTGTAAATTAAAAGCAGACTTCTATTTTTCTTTTTCTCCCTCTTTTTTTTTCTTCTCTGTCTTCTGAGGGCAAGTAAGAGAGGTTTGGAGGGGGTCTGGAACTGTTTTTGTAGCCACATCTTGTAGGAAATCCTGAACAGAAAATGTTAACGAGAGACACGAAAAACCACCAAAACCGTGTCTCCCCTCCTCCTCTTACTCAGTGTGACAGCAGCACACACAGGCGAGGAGGCTAACCCCCAGAAAACACACACAGAAACTGTCTCACGTAGAGCATTAGAACAGTGCAGCTCCTTCTCCAAGGCCTACACAACTACTCCAACCAACAAAATTACAACTCCGCAATGAATTCCAATAAAACATGAGGGGGGGTTGGGTTGGGGGTTTAGCAGGGTTGGGGAGGCGGTTTAGAAAAATGAAACCATATAAAAATGAAGACATGTTCTGGGGGAAGCCTGGCTGCAACACTTAATCTAGCCCAGATCACAAGCAACTGCTTTAGTACACTTGTTGCATGCAAAGCCCTAAATCACATCACGATATCCCTGAACCAGGAGATCAAAAACAACAAAAAAATGGAATTCAAATGCTGGTGAAGGAGAACACTCTGAGACGAGTGCACTCAATATGTCGATATGTTAAATAAATAAATAAACAAATAAACAAACAAACACAAATCTGCAGAGGAGAAGCCTTTTTTTCTGCAGAGCAAAATCTCTCTGATGTCTCAAGGTTTTACATCTCGCCCAAAAACTAGATGCGAAAAAGCTCAATGATCTGTCTGCCATAATTATAAGCAATACTGGAGGCTAATCTTCTGCACCCAAGCCATAAAAAGGAAGGAAATTAGCCCCTCAAGCCTACTCAACTGATGCCATGACATTCAGATGTAACCTGGGCTCACATTTACATTAAACCGGTAAAATACTTCCTATTACACTACAGTTGCAGTCCAAAGCATCAGCTGGAGTCATTAACCGTAACAGTGTGGTAACTGCAAATGTCACCGCTGCTTCTTGTCAACAGGCAGCACCAACAGCTACAGCACGAGGCATTTTTTCCCCCCAGATATGTTGTCTTATTGCTAGACCCTGCACCAGCAAAATGGATCCCAATAAAAAGCAATGAAGCGCTACATTGTAATTAGTGTACAGTGAAGGAATGCTGGGAAGGTTTAGCCACACCCCCCCCCCCCCTCAGTCACTTTTTAGGTTGGCAGAACTGCGAGTGCAGAAAATATTGAGGTGTGCCTCCTGGAAGCCATTCTTTAATTATAAGTGCCACAGGGGACTGGCTGGATAAGTGCCGGACAACAATTATTAGAGCAGAATGGGACTGCTCCCACCTCAGTCGCTTCAGAGTTTCATTCCTGAAAGAGGTATAAGGAGGTATGAACAAAAAGGCCATGTTTAGTACCACAGCACTTTAAAAGTACATTTTACAGTATGGTAAGTATTTTACAGCATCTATTAGGTAGTAGTTACAAGTAACAATTGGTACACACTGTATGTTTTGTGTGGATACTTCCAGGTACAGTCGTATTTCAAAAAACAATGCAAATAATTCTCAAAATTGAACAGGTAACAATGTCTAGATGAGCAATATTGGTAACATTCAATATTGTGATGATTCCCAAATACATCACTGTATCAGAGATGCATCAGCTAGCAGAAGCCTGTGCTGGCCAGAATCCCAATAAAGTGATGGATTGACTGGGAGAGGGAGTGAGCCATCTACCCACCCAGAGAGAAGCAGGCCAATTGTGCTCTCTCAGGCTCTGGCTACTGATGGTCATTTGTGCTCTGGTGGCTGCTGATGGTCAATTGAGAGCCATGCCAATTGTGCTTTCTCAGGCTCTTCATCCGTTGGACCACTCTTGAGCCCTTTTAGATTTCGTTTTTAATAATTTAGCATTAGTAAACAACACATTCCTCTTGAGTAAATAACATTAATTGGACAGTTCCAATTCAGCGTCTATTTACACAGTTACACAGTATTGTAGCCATTGACCACTTCTTACTGTTTTTACAAAGCAACCGGAAGCACCAAGGAAATCAGAATGCAGTTAACGGTCAAGTTCTATGTACAAGAACTATAATATAGCACTATTATTGCATGGATATGCCCATTTATCAATCCAATATAATGCTAAAATGTTGCTGAAATCATCTTGAAACATCACAGTATATTCATATCTTGCTACAGACAAAACACAACCCAGCTTTAATGCATTATGTGCATGTAAAATATGTAAAAACACAGTAAGGAATGTAAGAAATTAACACCATGTTACAATTAACTCTGCCCTGTGGAGGCCATACCTCAGCCTGGCTAGAGCACTGCGATAAAAGTAAGTATTTGGTTGAATCCCGAGGAAAAAGCTGTCTGAATATGATCAAAATTCATAGATGACATTGCCATGGGAACATAAGATGATGACCTAAAACAAGTTCTACTTCAACCTGTTCAACTTCATAAAAGTTCTGTCCTCATTTGCGACGAATCCCATCACAGGAAAAGTAAAAGAGCAAAGGAATGCTGAAATGTGACGACACTGACATATAGTGTAGTGAAGACACCAAGCTACCCTTATGCAACCCCCACTCCCCCTCCCCACTTCTTAGAGATAATTATAACCTCAGGGATTTTTATCTTCAATAAGAAATGGCCTTTTTCTCTTCCCAGACACTTTGGTCCCAGGGCGGGAATTCTGACTGGGGACGTGATGACACGAGGGGACAGGGTAGTGGAGGGTTGCGTTTAGGAGGTGGTCTGTAGATAAGCGCTGGTCAGTCCTGGGGTCTATCACTGCCACCTGAGACCCCCAGTCAGCTAAGCATGTCCAAAAAAGGGGATAAAAAGGGGCATCAGAGAGTAGGAGGATGTCGCGGCAGGGACTGACAAAGCAATCAGGAATGCCTCACCTCCTGAGCAGATGGAGCAGTGCCCTCTTCCTCCCCACCCCCAATTTACACACCGGCACACACATACACACACAGAGGTTTGTTTTTATACAATGTCAATGACTGTGCCATATGTGTTATGTGTACTTCAGGAGCTACATGTAATAACAATATTAAAAATATCATGATGCATATTGTGTATCATAATCATATCGTGTGCCATAGTGCTAGATGAAACCCTATAGCCTATCTACAGATACCCCAACTATCTGGTCAATTTGAGTAGGTTATCAACAATGATTGGGCTTGGGTTACGTTGTTAGGGGGGGAGCCGACTGTCCAACTGAATTGTAGCCAGCAAGGAATCGAGGAGATCCTCTCATTGTCTGTTTAGTTCCCAAATCTTCTCAAAAAACCAAACCTCAGAGCTTAAAAAGATGAAAACCTGGCTCGGTAGCCTGGTGCAGCTAAGAACAGACCAAATGCTTAGCAGTAGTGCTTGCTCTGATGCTTTGCTCCGAGATTAGGTTAACCTAGGTTACTGGGTTTAGCGTGAATGAGCCAGTTTTAGGGAACAGTTAAGGTCAATTCAACAGTTCTTTCAACAGGCATTTGATTAAACATCAGTGTCAACACCCTAAACATAGCCTTATCTTCTATGCCTTTCTAAGTTCTATTACCTTTCTAACCATTTCCATTTTCATTTCTAAACATGTAAGGCCTGTTTCTCTCTTTTTCTCAGCTTTTCCAACACAGTCAGGCCTTTTTTCATCCTGAACGTGTGTGAAAACAAACACATCAGCACACACACATGCAAACCCATCTAAACATGTATAAATCTGCACACTCCGAAACACTGAACATCCACAGCCACCCAACAAGTCCAGCAGTCCAGACACAAACACACTTGTCTAGGTAACAAGTCCGTTTTCTGAAGCAGAGCAGCTGATGTGTAAAGGATGTGTAAATAAGTGTGGACACGGTAAACACAAGCTCCCAAATACAGCCACAGGCACACTGTGGCAATGCACATTAGCTTCAGCTGATTTGGATGAGGAAGGACTGCAGATAAAAAGCAACATAAAATGAGGAAGGGTGGTACCTTTTATCCAAAAACAGTTTGTTTGTGTGTGTGTGTGTGTGTGTGTGTGTGTGTGTGTGTGTGTGTGTGTGTGGTTGGGGGGGGGGGGGAGGCTTCAACTCACTGGGCATAACAAGTGGTCAAGGTAACAAGCTTCATAGGCCGTATGGGAATTTGGTTAAGCTCACCAACACACATCCCACAAACCTCCTTCCAATTCTCTTGCTCTCTCTCACTCACTCTTCGTCTCTCGCTCGCTCTTGCCATTCCCCACAGCCCCGGTCTCCTCCAATTCTCTAATGAGAAAAAGCTGGTAAGAAAATCCTGGCCTGAGTCCTATATAAACTTACAGACATCTCACGGAAAAGCCCATGGAGAAAGAAAGAAGAGAGAGGGAGAGAGAGAGCGTGCACGAGAGAGAGAGAGAGAGAGAGAGAGAGGGCAGTAGAATATCGAATACAGTTAAAAACGAGAAAGAACGAGAGGGAATGAGAGTCTAAGGAAAACAAAGAGAGGAGAGAGAGCGGTAGGATATTGAACACAGTGAATAAAAGAGAGAGAGAGAGCAGTAGAATATCGAACACAGTTGAGAAAGAGAACGTGAGAGAGACAGGGCAGGGCAGGGCACTGAACACAGGTAAAAAGATAGAAAGAGAGATAGACGGAATGAGAGAAGGGGGGAGAGAAAAGGGGGACAGAGGAAAGGAGACATAAGGAGTGAGAGACAGAGAGGAGAAAGAATGTGAGAGAGGTAGTGTATTTAACAAAGTAAAAAAAAGAAACAAAGAGGACAGTGGAACACAGTTTAAGAGAGAGAGAGAGAGAAGTAATGTATTGAATCAAGTAGAGAGAGAGAGAGAGAGAGAGAGAGAGAGAGATATGGGACAGTACAATAGTTCCCACACAAACAACCAACTTATCAACCACACCATCGCCAACACACTACACCTTGTAAAACGTCAGCACATCATTCAGCAGTTTGTAATACGCAAACTCCACACTGAGGCGAGATCTGACCAGTGCCTTAAACAGCAGCCCTGGGTCAGTCACACCTTCACCTCAGAGGCTATTCTGCCTCTGAGGTGAATCATTTTGCCTGTCTGCCAGATGGATCATTTCGCCTGTCCAAACAGAAAGTTCAGTAGGCAGGACCTCTGATGCTGAGAGACAGAGTAGCGTTGACCCAGTATGAACATGTCCAATGTCAAAGGGACCCCAACCTTCACACACACACAAACCCCTCAGCAAGTTCAGGAGGGGTTCCAGGTGAGTGAAATACACTTAAAGAGAGAGAGAGAGAGAGAGAGAGAGAGAGAGAGAGTTCACTGAACACAGTTAAAGAAGTGAGGGGAGGACAAGAGAGAAAAGGAGAGAGAGAGAAAAAGGAAGAGAAAAGCAAGAAAGAGACAGAGAAAGAGAGAGAGAGTAAAATAAAGTTAAAAAAGAGAGAGAAGTAGTGAATTGAACACAGTTAAAGAAGTGAGGAGAGCGAGCAAGAGAGAGAGAGAGAGAGAGAAAGAGCAAGAGAGTGAGAGTGCGCGCGAGAGAGCGAGATAGAGAGAGTGAGAGAGAAGGATACTGAGATGCCATTGACAAATGAAAGCCATAAACATTACCTCAATCTCAAGTCATGTCTATTACAATATGTGTCGATAAATACACACTGCATTAGTTCTGTTCTCTTTCTCTGTCCATCACGGACTGTGGGGAAAGTGGGAAACGAGCAGCGCTGCGAGACGAAGGAAATACACCAAGTGAAGCAGATGGAGGTATTGATTTGGTAAGATGGAGTGTGAGCAGCAGAACCCTTCAACTTCCAACAAACTCTCACTAACCACACGCAACCGTCTCACGCACATGCAAAGACCGCACATGCACTCACACATGCATTCACACAGCACACAAAGGCTTATTACAACCCCGTCACTGGAGCGAAATTAGCTGAGTCATATTCCCAAATACATGTCAGTTGTCATGCTTTTGTTGCCACCTTTATTTTTTTGACGTGTAAAGACTTGGACGTTTTCTGACAAGTCTGAAAGCCTGACTGACATGTATGGGCGGAGTAATCACACACACACACACACACACACACTACGGCAACAAGCAAACCTACAAACACACAAGAAAAGAGGCTTTATAAGAAGACAGTAACAGTGAGTACAGTAACTGAACAATAACTAACAATAGGCATAGAGCACCAGTGTGTGTTCTTTAGAGAAGCTCCTGAGAGCTTTCTAAGGCCTTGACATTCTATCTGATGTGCAAATTTAGGAGACCAAATGCTTCGCTTCTTTAGCACGTCTTTCTCTACAGAACCATACAGTACATTTCAGTATTTCGAAAGCTGAAGAGCAAGTATAGTGTGTGCCATATCCAATGTGAAATGCATCAAATCTCATACTTGGAACGCACTCTAAAAGTTTCTCTGTAAAGGGATATCACATACGCCAAAGCTCCAGTCATGCTCCATCGGCTCAGTAGATAGGAAGACATGAAATAGAGGGGTAATTTAAAGGACAGATTAGCTGAACTGTAATTATAACTTTGTTCTCTGTTCAAATAGCAGCCTTATAGATGGGTGGCTTTGACAGAGCTCCATAATGAGCCACTGTACATTATTCCGAGGCCTGGCGTATATGGTATCCTGCCTGAAATGTGTTATGGGGGGGTGTAGGGGTGGTGAATCCCAGAAATGATAGAATTATGAAATATTGAACACTGAGTAATGACCAATTTCTGCATGGCGAGACTAGACTAGCTTCATCCTTCTAGCTTGCAGACCTTTTTCTTTTCTGTTTTTTTTTTTCCTCTTTCTCAACTCACAATGAAATTCTGGCGGGCCAAAAGGGGCGAAATCGGCTGCTGAACTGTGATTAATTGACAATAGTTACAGCAGCAACGATTTGCTTCGGGAGTCAAAATTCTTGCTTCATAAATCAACAATCCGATAGCATTTGGCTACCGAACTGCCAATTAGAGCAGGAGTAACAATGCATAAGAAAGTAGAAAGCTGCCAAGCCGAGGGTGCTGGTGATATTATGGGAGCGCAGAGACAGTAGCGGGAGGTGCCAACAGCTCGAGCACTTTAAAAAAAACTAAAAAAAAACTGTGAGAATTCAAGGCTTGGGATGGAATTGTTTCCTAATGAATAGAGCTCTTTACATCAACCATTCCACATCCTGAAAAAAAATGCAGCGCTTCTAAATCGCGGCCCTGGCGCACAAAGACACGGAGTTTGAGCTCGGCCTACCGGAGGGGAACTCTCAATGCGAAACGGCAGAAGAAAAGAAGAAAAAAGCATTTTCTGCAGGTTGCGGCAGTTTCAGGGGCTCAGGTGCTAAATGGAAATGCATGAACTCAATGCAAAAGTAAGGCTTCCCTCAGTGTTTGTGTGACTGCGAGGTGGCTTTCCTCTTGTGGCGCACTCAACACACTCCCTTAGTAAGTGTGGAGGTGCCAGCAGCACGTCCCCAAAACCTGATGCTCTCAGCAATATCTCCTGCACTGGCTGCCTCAGTAAAAAAAAAACAGAAAAAAACAAATCCACAGCAAACAGACTCACAAAAACACACATGAATGTACATTCACATGTACACACACACACACATATGCCTCAGGCTTCCAGAAGACTTGGGGCCTGGGGAGAGACTTCCTATGAGCAAAGTAGCTTCATATCTATAAACACAGTATGGTCAATGAAATGAACACTAATTACCGTATATGTGTTGATTTAGCTTTAAATGTGTGTTACTTTTCTGTTAATGATGTAATTTCTCAAAGCTACTGCTATATATTTTAATGCAATGATGTGTAATGTAACAAACATAATCTAACATAGCTCTGAAAATGCCTGGATTTATATTTCACATCACCAAGTACCAAATACTTCCAGTCACCTTTCACTGTTGCTTGAAAATAGAAAGCAGCAATTCCCGGGGATCACGCACTACTCTCCACAATAAGCCCACAAGTCCTTTTACGCAAATCAGTTCATCAACGGGAATGACAAATGACTAATCAGTAAAAACAATAAGCCCCTAGTGATTCGAGTGTTCAGAATGAGTGCACACACTTCCTCTATTACAGCGCATCCAACAATAAAGACAGCATTATGCCTGTTACACCAAGTGATCAAAAATATACAACTGCACACAGAAAGGGGGCAGACTTTACAGAGTAAACATGAACAAAGCCAAAGTCTCTGCATGGATCTCCTGACGATACAGCGGGACTGAGAGGGTTTAAGACAAGGGAAGGGAGTATTGTATAGGGATGCACGAGAACACTGGAATTAGATCAATAATAGCAGATATTTACTTTACAGAACAACATATAGGCATTTTTACACAATTACAATGACAGTGATCTTTGGTAACTTATTTATCCAGAACAGCAGAACGTTTAGATGATTGTGGGGAATTAGGGCGATATACATGTAGCATATTCAAATACAGTTTTACACATACGTCTTAAATGTAATGTTCTATGAACTGCTCATTAATGTACATATCTGAAGTAGCCTAGTACTTTGCTCAGGTTTTTACTTCATAGGATATGTCATAGGAAAACACATAAAAAGGAGCCATGTGTACAAGGGAATGTCCATTCTCTCACAATTAGGAAAAGCCGGTCATCTGAAAATAAAAAAAAGGAGTAAGTGCTTTATTCTACTGAGAAAAGTCTTCTAATATTTCCCCTTTGTTATCCTGAGATGTTGCTAATAATGCTCCACACTCTGACTCGGTCTGCCAGGCTAACATTTTCTGCTGATTAAGTAAGTGTTCTTGCAGGGTTCTATTATTTCACAGACAGATCAGATAAGCCAACAACAGTTTGTTCTCTGATGTAGAAGCGAGACAAAGAAAATTAGCAAGAAGGAGGAAAAGAAAGCAGGACAGGGGGAAAGTGCTCAGAGTCATTTCCACTGCGTATGCTGTTGCACAAACGGTGGACATGGACATCCATAGCTTTGAGCCGTTGCCGCCAGTGATCTGCCATTTTCCGAAGGTTTGAAGAACATACAGTAATCCTTTCTGCTATATCAGATTCAATCTGAAGGGAAATTGGCAGTGCAGCCGTGAAGATTGCTCTGGCACTAACCAGGCCATTGGCTAAGAGGCGACACCTATGGGATTCCTCCGCGTCTGCCACAGACTCCAATCACAGCCATTTGTAGAGCTATCAGAGAGAATTTTCCAGACACCACATTGGGGATCATTCACTAACCACTCACACACTCTCTTTCTCTCGCTCTCTTTCTCTCCTAGACACACACAAACACAGTTCAGGGGCGCCAAACGTTAACTCCTCCAGCCAGGAGGGACCAGAATAAGTCACATGGAGAGACGTAAGCCAGGGCTATAAAATGCTATTCAGGACAGAGCTATGGGAGTGCAACAAACGAACCTTGGACATAAACAGAATGAATCATCAGGCCAAGACAGAGTGGTCAACAGGCATACTGATAGATCCAAACCGCAAATCAAAAGGGGGTTGAGCTGTTGAGGAATTGTCTTCTTATGACTCTACCCAGGTACTCTGTAAGTCGTCAAGTAATCAATAGAACTGGCAGAGAGTCATATCAGACTCTAGATCTGGGATTTCGGAGAGGTCCAGAGAACTTGAAGTACAACAGCAAGCTTCTGCATAGAATCTTAAATAGGAAAGTCACTTAAACATGTTTCCATTGGGAGGATTGTGGAATCGATCCCAGCTACATTTTAAAGGATTTTAAAACAGTGACCTTTATGTAATAGCCACTGAGATGTCTTAAAGGTCAAACATGTACACTACACATATAAATAAAAGCTTCCTTCCGTAACAAGCCGCCAAGAGTCAGGCTAGCATATCAAGCCACAACAATGACGTCAACATGTACATCCCCACACGGCCACGTGTTAAATGGGGGAGTACTCCCCCATTAGGCCGTTAAAGAGTTCCATTGATTTACAGTGATCTGAACCATCATGGCTTACAATGACTGAGTGCTTTCTGAGTTCTTGTAGGCAATGTTGATGATGGTGGCAAATCTGAAAATATAGGTTTTGCTTGGGTAATATTCTGCCTCACAGCACCCTGTAACGTACCTCTCCACCCTGAGTGTATGTAAAATAATACCTTCCAGGCCAAAAGCCTAGCGCAGAACTATTGCAGAACTATGCCTCAGGCACCAGGCAGTGAATCCGTACCCATTTCATGTGATACCTTTCTGTGAGGGAGAGCTTTTGGAGGCATTAAACACCTCAGATGTCGGATTCCCATCATCATCACTGTGAAAAATTCTGACTGAAGTTTAGCTAGAACGGTGCACTTCGCATCAAACCAATTCTGAATCCCTTTTTTAACATCTTACAAGTTTTATAATGCAGAATGTCTGAAAATGGGTGGAGTGTCCCTTTCTGAATGTGTTATAGGGGTGATCATATCTAAAGAAAGCAAACGCTTTCCCTCCCGAGAGTATCACAAGCCATTTCAGATTTAAATACGCGACCACTGGGGCTCTTGACCTCCATAGCATTCTCTCAAGCGAACCCACACAAGCCTATGCAGCAGAATAAGTCTGGGAGATGGTGCTTTCTTCTCAAAGCACACTTAATGAGGTCCCTTTTGGTCTGCTCCTTTCTTAAGCAGACTACCTGGGACCTCTGCACCAAAGGGGGACTTGAGAAAAATGGTGGCCTTTAAAGAATATGGAAATGTGGCCCTGCTATCAGTGCGAAATCCCAGACGTCAAATACCTCCGTAATAGCTCGGGCGAAGAGAACCGCACAATCTTCTCGCAGGCTCTTTTTTTTTTGTTGTTGAGAGCCATTTGACAAGACTGGCTCGTTCTGCAGGGATGTGGGCTTCTGTGGCGGAGGAGTGAGCGTGAGGGAGACTGAGAAACAAGCGAAAGGGGTAAGACGAGTGTGTTTGATTGGGCAGCCTTTCAGAGCCCGCAAGGCTCATCATATTTCCCTGCGAAGAAAAACAAAGCATCTGCACCCAGACATCACAATCTGGTCCAGCCAGCTTGCTGGTCCAAAAGAGCATTCTTTCCTTCAGAGAAGCTGCTGCAGAGTCCATCTCAAAACCAAACACTGCACCTACACTCGCAAGATCCTCCTCACTGTCACATGTGAACCACATACCTGCCTGACTCACATTATTCCCACCCAAGCACTTTACACTCTTAAAGGGAACCCGGACTGCTAAGACCCGTATTCCTGAAATACATCTAACATGGCCAATACTACTCAGATATGATGTATAAACTGCATGGAAAGGCTTTGTTTATTATATAAAACATGGCAAATTGGTAAAAACCCTCTACAAGTAGGCGACCCCTGCACTGTGATGATGTCATATGGTTGCACTGAACTCAGTCCTACTGAAAATAAAATCGTCAGTAAAGTGTTGCTCTTGGGTGATGTCACACTCTAGCTAAAGCCGGAAAGGCTGAATGATATAATTGAGTCAAATTAGATAATTATCACGCAGTTTCTCGCTTAGTGGAGAAGAGGGAGGAGAACCACTTAATGCCACAACAAGTTTTGCTTGGCTTAAAGAACACATTTTAATAATGTTGGAGTCTTAACAGTCCTAACAGTCAGTCTTGCCTTTCGGATCAATGGTTCCTCATTGGTTCTTGGCCTGAACATATGGTTCTGGGGGGAAACAAAACTCAAACGCTCTTCAAAGAACCAAAGGCTCCAGAGGTTCTATTTGGCACCTTCATTTTTTGAGTGTACAGCATTCAGAGCTTAAGGGGTAAGTAGCTGCTTTTTCTGTTGGAAATTCTGACTGCCAGAAGACAAAAAGCATTCACAGAACCACTGGCAGGTCCAGATGTTCATTTTTCACTCCAATAACTTTTTCCCCCCAAATTTAGCCACTGGCAGTTCCCACCCACTAGCTAGGTTTCCCTTTATTACACGATGCTACCAGCACTGAGAGTATGAGGGCCGGAATGTGCTACTTGTGAAACTAGCACCACTGCATTTTTTTTTTTTTTTACGTCACTGGACGACTCAACACTTTTGGAGGAGAACACTAATGGCCATTAGTGCTAGCACTGTACTGAGTGATGTGGTGAGAGGGCAGACCATCTTCCCCAGTCAGAGAGAGGTCTTGCGGCCAACACCTAGATGGTCTAGATCCATAACTGAGCATTAACTCAATATAATACAATTCTGTATGTCTTCCACATGATCAGTGAATTACAAGACTCAGAATGCCGATGAACAGCGAAAGACACTTCACGGGTTAAAACACAAAAGTAGCTTGAGCTATGTAGCCTGACTAAATTTCACTTACGCAGTGAAAGAGACAATAAATCAGCATGACCTGCGCAGAAGTTTAAATTATGCCACTATTGATTGTCAGAGCAAATATTCATTCAAATAATTTTTGCACATATATCCCGACCCCCAACGCCCACAGACATGCAATAAATATGTGCAATGCATGTAAGCAGTAGAACAAGCAGTGACCTCACGTCCCTGTGGTCAGTGAAAGCCAGGACCCCACACAGCAGGTGACTCAAAGAAAGTCCTCGACACATAACCACAAAGCAGATGTGCTTAAGTGATTCATGCACAGCCCCACTGACTCCCCCTTCTCTCAGCCGAACAGGTACATCATCCATAGCTTAAGGGTAAGCAGCAGCAAATTCAGATTGGGGTGGGGGGTGGGGGGGGCAACAACAACAGCACTGACTTATTCAAATTGACCACTGTAATCACCTGTTCAAGAGACAGCAAGCACACAGCAAGCAACAGAGCTCATCAACGTGACACTAACAAATGAGGAGATTCATGAACCGCCACAGACAGATGCCGAGCTGGCCGGCTAATGAGCTATAATGACCGCCCTCGGCTTGTCTGTCAAAAATCTGCATGCAGCAAGCAGTCAGGGCACTTTTGTGAACGCATCCGTGCCAGGTAGAACTCCATATCTCCGGCTTATTCCGTGCTGCGATAGGCATGCCTGAAGCATAGCCTCACTGAAGAAACGGCCACATTCATTATCAGCTGGGGCTAAACCCACAAATGACTCGTTCCCAGTCGTTTTATCAGGAATAACAGCATATAATGAAATTAGAGAGCATGTTATCCAAGCCCACATTCCAGAATTGCAGCATTTTCACGTGTGAATGCTGCTCCCTAAGGACTCAACTCACTTAAAACACGGACACACACACCAAACAAAAAAAATATATATATATAATTGCCATTTCTTTTATATGCGTGCATGTGTGTGTGTGTGTGTGTGTGTATGTGTATACGTATATGAAAGCGTGTATTAGTCTCACATTCCTGAACACTTCAGAGGCTTTTCCCGCAGGAGTCGTGCATCCTACCTTCACAGGTGTGTGCTCTGGCACACAGACACAGGCACACACAGACACACACGTCACGCCCTTGGCCGTCCACGTGACGTGACTGGACTTACACTGTGTTTGGAATGAAAGGATATGGATTGCAGACCATTTTCAGACACCAACTCCTGGGACGTGTGGTTTGCTTCAGGTAGAAAAACACAACCGGTGCCAGCGAGGGGTAGGGTAAAGCCTCTTCGCCGCTGGCCGACGCCGCCTCCTCCGCCACCGTGCCGGCCGCACTCTCCCTCCTCTCTGCTCCCTCGTCGGCCTCTTCCTCGGTGCGCTCCCCGCCACCGGACAGGTCATTGAGTCGGATAAAAGTCCGAGGAAGAGAGGACCTGCCCTCTGCTTCCCTGCCTGTGTGGTCCTCGCAAATGTTTCCTCCATCCTCAGCCATCATTCACCTCCTTCGGGGAGAGAAAGAGAGAGGATGGGAGTTAAAAGAAATAAATAAATGATAAATAAATAAATAAGTTATGAGGTAGACATGATGATAGGTAGGAAAGGAAGACAGACAGACAGACAGACAGAGGTATACAGAATGAGATTTCTTTTCAGTCAGACATGGACATACATACTGTCAATGTACAAATAAATCACAAATTAAAAAAAAAACGTAACTTGTAAATAAATCTTTTTTATTATTTTACAAAATAAAAGCCCCTTTATTTTACTTAAACTAAATTAACTAACGTATTTTTGTTGCAATGTTCTCGTGTTATTTTTAGATAACGTGATTAAATCTGCAACTACGACGTTCCTACGACTTCCAGCCGTCGTCGTGGTCTCCGTCGCTGCGTGTGACCCGTTATTATAACCTGCGACCGTCGCGTCTTCCCTGTGAAGCGCGTGCAATTAAACAGTCGTTATTCTCACAGACCGTGAGCCCTGAAACGCAGAGGCGCAGAGGAGAAACAGTGGCACAATTAAACAAAGGCATTCACCAGCACCAGCAGCAGCACCAGCAGCAGCCCTCAACTCAACACTGCGCCCATGAAAAAGTACAGTAATGAGGCTCCATTAAACCCAATACGGGCAGATTAGCCTCTGCAGTAAAGCAGGGAAGTTATTAACGGTGCGCGCATCCCAGCACTCAGTCAGCAACACAGCACCACTGCGTGTCAACATCCGTGTGTGGAAACGTTGTGAGAAAAGTGCTGGTGTGTGTTTTTTGTGTTTTTTTTTGCTTTGTTTGTTTGTTTGTTTGTTTGTGTTTCTTACCTGTAATTGCTTCTGCTGATAAGCCCAAACGGAACTCACTCATCGCATGATCATTTGTGGAGACAGAAAAAGTAGCCCAGGTTTGAGGTTCTGGCGAGAAAGTGTAGCTCTAGGCTGAGTTTACAGTAGGATCAGCCTGACGGGCATGGCAACCCCAGCTCAGCTCAGCCCTGCCTGCACACGATGCCTTCAAGATGATGGGCTTTCCTCTCCTCTCCTCCTGACTGAGAGAAACTCCCTCGCAACTGGAGAAAACGAGCATTAAGTAATTGTTTTCGTTCCTGTTGAAAAAGCGATGCTCTACTGTACCAAACTCTCCACTACACTGACAGGGAGCCACATCTCTCATTGAAGAGTGTTGTCTTCTAAAGGGCAGGTATCGTCTTCTGTAGGAGGCGCATGACATCAAGTCTCAGCGCGGAGAGACGCGAGTGGGTCGTTTCCACGCAGCACTTCTGTCCATTAGACAAAAATCTCCCATTTCCAGTCGGCAAAAACGCTCTCCAGCACGAAACCGCTCATCCACACCAACTCACAGCTGGATTTGGGTTCAGTTTCCAGGCTCCGCCCCCCTCATCAGCGCTTCGGCCAATCACACGCGGGCAAAAGTCCCCTCGCCTTTTCATTGGCTGAAGGGCGCGCCACTCCACGGCTCAACTAGCAAAGGACTTGAGAAACAGCTGGAACAGTATTGTTTACTGTTAGCCAATAAAAAGCTGGGAATTCTTTGGGATCGGACCAAACCCACTTTTATGATTGGACTGTGTTTATTATGCAAGTGGTTTTGTTAAGGAACAAGGAAGGGAACGAACACATGTGACTGGTGTGACTGGAGGGAGCAAAGCGCTGTCACCTCACTATATACACTCGCTGTGATGGTGTGAAATAAAGTGTGTGTGTGTGTGTGTGTGCATGCATGCAACAGTGTGTCCCTAATACACAGTAGAAGATGCGGGTGGAAGCATACGGACATGCATTTGTGCCTTAAAGGGCTTAAATCATAGAAAAGCATTTGATATACTACAAATCAGGTGCATAAGTATTTGGACAGTGACTTAATTTGGCCTGTTTATGAATCATGGCCATTTTATTCATAGTCCCTCCCGTTCCACAGGCTTAATAGTAATTAGACAAATGACTGCTTAGCTTCCTCATTCCCTCATTATTTCATGATAAATTAAGAAGATAAAAGGTCTGGAGTCGATTCGAGGTGTTGATGTTGACTTTGGTAGCTGATATGGAAACTAATTTTTTAAAAAGAAGGAATGCACCAGCGAGCTCAGCGACATCAAAGTCCTGGAAGTACCAATTCTACAATTCTTCAAATTCTACAATGAAGTGGTGCTTCATGAGGGTGAATACTGAGGGTTTACCTCAGTAAACCACTGTTAACATGCAAAAACAAAAAGAACAGATTAGGCCGATGGAAAACATTGTAAAAAGGCTACTCAGTTCTGGAACTGGAGTCTTTGGACAGAGGAAACCAAGATGATCTTGAGTATGAAAAACAAAAAGACTGATTTATGATCACAAAGCTTACCATATCACCTGTCAAACATGGCGGAGGTACTATTGTTATGGCATAGACATGTATAGCTGGTTCGCTGTCCAAATACTTATGGACCTGACTGTGTAAAAAGACTGTGCCATACTGGTCATTTAGAGAAAAGAGGATGTAAAAAAAGGCCAATTAGAATTCTGTAATTTTGTAAGGTCACAAAAAAAAAAAAAAAACACATACACAATATGGACAAAAGTATTGGGACACCTGCTCATGCATTGTTTCTTCCAAAATCAACGGTATTAAAAAAAAAAAAAAAGCATATCCTACCATTGTTGGAGTAACTGTCTCTACTGTCCACGAAAGGCTTACTACTAGATTTCGGAGTATTGCGGTGAGGATTTGATTGCATTAAGCGACAAGAGCGTTAGGGTGTTTAGGATGTTGGATGATCACCCCACCCCATCATACCCCAACTCATCCCCAGCTCCCTAGCTCATCTCAAAAGTACTGGATGGAGCACCATCACTCCAAAGAACATCACAGGGGAGAAAAGGGGAAAATGTAGGATATGATCCCTTTAATGTTTCTCACAAAACAGCCAAAGCCCAGCCTGACACAGAGCTGGTGTGTAACAGCAATTAGAATTACTGTAGCCTGTTATGTAAAGTAACACTTGACGGGGAAAGTTTCAGCAGCAATGTTGTCAGATTTAGTCAAGCAGTCTGGGGCCTTCAGTCTCTCTGGCGAAGATGTGAAGTGACAGCACTCACTATGGTAACACGGCTCAAAAGAGAGAGAAAAGTCCACCAAACTGGAAGGAAATTTCACATATCTGAGCAGATATGGCCTAAGCCCCCAACACCAAGTTCCAGAAGTACTAAAAAAGTTGAAAGCCATGTAACGCTGTAGCTGCTAAATGTCAACACTGAAGCAACAGGCTTTTTCAAAGCCTGCAGTCCTGACTGAAAACTGCGCTGAACCAACAGAGGTCCATTTTTCCTTTCATGCATCATTGCACTGCTGTGTTGAAACTTACTTAAGTTCACGGAGCATGTCAGCCTGTACCCGCCAGCAGAGAGGCACCAGCACACTGAGGCTTTACCACACTGCCCCCTGTGGTGAAAAACCATAACACAGTCTAACAATGAGGGCACAAATACAAAACATGGTCACACAAACACACGTAAGCATATCACATAAGCATCATATAACAGTATCCTCAGCATAACTGTCTGAAATACAGCCCCAGGACATTCCTCACTTCTTCTAGCATAATACAGGAGCGGTGAAATGTGAAATTTATTTTCATAAACAAATATCTGAGTTAATTTGACTCCAATGGCAATTAGTTATTAATCATTTACAGCACCCTCAACAAAAGAAGACACCTCATAAAATAGGCTTGTGTAGTCATCCTTTCCATGGTTCTTAATGAACATTGCTTTGAATAGAGGAATCATGTCATCCCTCAGGTACTTCGCTGCTGTTGTTTCCACAAAAAGCTTAGGTATTTCATCATTTGGTGGAAAATGACACTCGGATGAAGAGAAAATATCTGAACCAAGATCTCTCTTTTTTAAATAAAAGAGGTTAATGTAGCATGTAAACATCGTCAAATGGGCTGCCAACTTGATTGCAAATATTATAAATATCAATTAAAAGTTAGATAGATATGATGATCAGTAAAGTTTGTGGGGAGTTTAGTGGCCACAGCAACATAATCCCAGAGCAGCAGTATGCTCTTTCCCCTTTTCTGATGCTTATGCTTTTATTTTCTGACAGAAGTCAGGCTTTGAATCTCTGTGGGACATCCTATTATGGAGGTAATAGGAGTGACTACAGTAACCACAGTGGTAAGTACTGTGAGTAGTAGCCAGGTCTATCATCCACACAATGTTAGCATATGCTGAAGTATAGCACTGAGGCTAAGTGACTACACCGGCAAATCATTCAAAGAACATTGGCATTTGTTGGCAAAGTCAAGAGTTCAGAATTGCTCCCTAATGCAGAAACACTGCAGTACAGAGTAAAATGTATTGTTACAGATACTGATTACCTCTTAACACATACATTATATTGTAATGTAATTCACAGGATTACTACATTCAATCACATAACATAATCTGATTAATTTCAGTTACTTTTGCTTTTTTTAAGCCACATATTCAAATGAAAAAAGAAAATTCACATGAAAAATCTCAATTCCACATCAAACTTTCTTGTGTCCTCATGAAACAAAACCCCTCTACTGCATGATATGTGCCATTGCCGATAGATGATCTCCAAAACGGAAACTTCAGAAGGAAAGGGGATTAAGGACTGAAGTTGACAGCTTGGTTCCAGTTTCAAAAAGTACCAAATCACTGCAAAAAGCGTCTCTTTTCATTATTTTTATGAGGTCATTCTATTTACATGCAGTATATCCTCCTATTCAGCCTGCAACAGTATAGCCCCTCCCATTCACACTGGAGGTAGCCTGGACTGCTTTCTGAAGTAGAGCATGGGCCATTTAATTCTGCTGCTGTGACCAAGGGATTGTAGCAGGCTGCAAGTGCATAATGGCTTCATTAGGGCTAACTGAATATTCGTTGTCATGGCAGGCATAGGCAGGCAGGTACAAAACAGACAGATCCATACTCGGATTCGAAATAACAAACAAGGGTCAGAACACAGGAACACGCCTCAGAATACTCAGAGCACAACACAGAGACTTCTCAACTGGTTTAGCAAAACACAGGGGTATTTATCTGAGGAGTAAAGATTTTGTGACAGGTTGCAGGTGTTTAAGAGTGGGATGAGAGGGTGGAGTAGCCAGGAGAAGCCAGATCTGGAAGATCCGATTAGAGAACAATTCATAGCCTGTCCCATGAACAAGTGCGAAGTCCTATTCAAGATCAGGGCTAAGAACCGGAACGGCCTGAAGAGAGGCACTGGAACAACCCTGGGAACAGGGAACAGGACTTAGAGTGGCTAGAGGAGTGGGATCGACCCCATGAGCAAAAACCAGATCTTTAGAGCCAGAGCAGCCCAAGAACTGGAACTGAAGCAACGTGGGGAGCAACCAGGAATTCCGAACTGGATCTACCAGGGGAACTGGAACAGGAACTTAAATGACTTCCCACCTTCTTGGGAGCAGGACCAGCTCTGGAGACAGGGTCAAGGACAGGAATAGAAGCAGCAACTGGAGTGGCTCTTAGAACATGAACAAGACCAGGAGTCAGAACTGGAGCCCCTCAAAAACAGGATCAGAAACCCTTTGAGTTGCTGGAATAAGACCTGTCTTAGGAGCAACAACAGGAACGGGGGCTAAATCAGCTCTGGGAACAAGGAAGTAGAGTTGACCTGGGAGCAGGGACTGGAGCAACCAAGGGTCCGGAACCGGAACCAAAAGTCAGCCCCAGTAGGCTCCCCAAACAAGGCAGGCCTGTGCTAATGTCAGGTGACAGGTGGGGCTGCAGAACTCTTCGCACTTGGCAGCATTGTGAAACCCACTGCTGGCTCATTGACCTCCTCCAGAGTCTTGAGTCTAAAACAAGCGAGGTATAGGACCCCTACAAAAAAAAAAAAAAAAAGAAACTTGCCCCTCTAGCTGAGAGTCAAATGCTACTCAAAAGACAAACTAGAATACAGGCAGTGACTGTGGGGAAAAAAAAAAGCTATAAAAGCCAATTTATCATCCTTGGGTTGGAACGACTCATTGAAATAGGCTAAATAGGGCTGGCGCTCACCCATAAAATCACTCCACTGGTCCATTGTTAAATATTGACAATCTCAATTAAAAGTTTTGCAACTTGATGATCATTAAAAATGTGTAAAATGGACTAAAAAGCCTCTTCTGGACTGTGTGGGCATTTCAGACCATACAGTAATTGACAGTCAGGAAGCCACAGCAACATAAGCACCCACCAGAAACCCCATAAAATCACTCCACTGGTCTGGGTCACATAGTAAAAGCAGGGTGTGGAGACTGCCCTGAGGGTAAAGCCACTTGCTGCAAACTTGGGACAGCTGCCTAGTCACATAAGTCACACACAAATCATACTAGCATCACGCTATAAAACTTCCAAGCCTCGAAACAAAGATTCTTGTTATAAATAAATGATTATATGAATGTAGATTGATCATGACCGGTGTTACATAGCTGTGATGAGATCAACATAGAAACAGCCATATCAACAAATCCACACCATCTGTGTCCACAGAGGGTTAGACTGATGGTGTCTGCCATCTGCATCATTTGCTAAAGGATGAGCTACAGTGTCGTCGACCAATACATGGAATCGATACCGGAGCAATTTAAATAACATAGTCCAGTTGAGGATTGCAAGTCCTGTCTCTAAAGTGGGCTGGCTATCGATGATCCGATGTTTGGCCAATACTTTAACCTGCTACACAGTAAAATGTGGTTTCTTGCTGTTAGTAGAACAACCGGTCATTAGATTATCCTTAAGCCATTGAACGCTAACCAAAGCGATTCTCCAATTTGGAGTCTGAGGGGGTATATACACTATTCTCTGTATCTCTGGTTTGGAAGCTTTGCTCTCTAGTCCAAAACTCAGCCTCATAGCCAGAGAGCATTTAGGGTGTCTTAAGGATCCACTGATTAGCGTAATATGCCGCACTCTGCTGCAGTGCAAGACATTCCCAAGCAGATAAGAGTATTACTAACCTCTGCCCTGGAGCCGATATCTTAAGGTTGCTTGGTGTGTGGTATTTGGTCATGCTGCAGCATGGCATTGGAAGCAGTTAGTCATAGGATACAGTAGCGAGAAAAGACTTCTAGGACTATCCTGAAAGTCCAAAAGACTTTAGAGCCATTACAAAGCCATTTAAAAACATTACAACATACTGTTTATTCCTCCAGTTGGTCCACACATTGAACCTAAGCTACAAAACAGCCTATTTTGAGGGTGACGTTTTTGTGCCGTCATGACAAAAGTATTGGGACACGTCTTAATTATTAAATTAAGTGTCATTGCTTCTTCCCCATTGCCACAGGTGTACAAAACCAAGTACCTAGCCATGCAGTCTGCCTCCATAAACATTTGTAAAAGAATGGTTGGTTCTAAAGTGCTCACTGAATTTCAGCATGGTACTGTAATAGGATGCTACCGTTGCAACAAGTCAGCTGGTGAAATTTCTTTGCTCCTTGATATTCTAGATATTCCACAATCAACTGTGACTCGTATTATTAAGAAAGTGGAAGTGTTTAGGAACCACAGAAACTCAGCCTCAAAGTGGCAGACCAGGTAAAGTTACAGAGCAGGGTCACCATGTGCTGATGGGAGATCATTAAAGCTCTTGGTAGGTGTCCCAATACTTTTGTAGTGTACATCCTCCTATTCAACCTTGTTTAGCCCTGCTCATTCACATCCTGTAAGTTTCATTAAAAGAGGCACAACCCAGGGCAGCCAATCAGAGTGGAGGTTATACAGTGCTGTGAAAAAGCATTTGGCCCCTGTCTGAATTCCTGGACCTTCCTGGATGACACTACATCTTAAACCAAAACCTAATAATGCAACCAACAAAAATGCATCAACTAGATGTATGTATCTAGTAAGAAAAGTTATTCAACATGTAATGGTCACAATCCCCTCAGCAGCCAAATGCTTGCTGTAGTTGTTAATTAGTGTCATGGAGGAATATTGGCCTACTCTCTTTAGAGAACTGCTTCAGCTCAGTGACCTTCTAAAGGCTTAAAACTGCACAAACTAAACACTTCAGGCTCTGCCATAAAATTGCTATGGTGGCAGAGAAAGCCAAGCAACGAGAATCGCTCTGCAAAATCACAAAAACACAAGTATCAAAATTACAGCATGTGCTACATTTTTCAAAAGCTTCCACATAGAACACTAGACTGCTTTACGTAGCCTCAGGGATACAGTCTCTGTTAACGTTCTCACATTGAAACAACATTACTGTAGTGATTTCTGAATTTCATCACATATCACGTTTGAAAATTGGAGCACAGTTGTGATTTTTAGGCCTTTAGGCCATTCTAAAAGATTTTAACCGTTGTGAGATAGGTTTGTGTGCTTTGGATCATTGTCTTGTTGCATGACCCAACTGCACTTCAGCTTCAGTTCATGAACAGATGATCTGACATTCTCTTAAAGAATTCTCTGATGCAGAGAAGAATTTATAGTTGCCACAGTGGCAGCAAGGCATCTATGTTCTGATGCAACAAAGCAGGCCCAAACCATCACACTACCAGCACCATGCTTCACAGCTGACATGATACTCTTAGCCTTGAGATTTTATGTATTTAAGTTGGACAACTCATCCATACCATCAGTTATACCATCTGTACTTACTCTGCGTTTGGCTGAAATGTTGCAAAAACAGTCAACATTTCCAGTTATAGCAGAGACGGCAGTTACAGCATGACAGTTTCTTGTGCAAGAAAAGTATTAATCTTGCTGTCACTTTCAAAATTATTTAACACAAACCAAATGTGTTCGATTGTGCCCCATGCTTCTCTACATTTTAACCAAAGCCCATACACTATACACTTCCACAGCTTAGGTCAGAAATCAGTACCGTCACTGCCATATCTAATATTTAGTTAGAATCTGGGTTGTATCCAGTGACCCACAGTCGTACAGTGTGCAACTCAATCATATCTGAAGTTATGCAAATCAAAAGTCAACTTTTACTCAAGGACATTGCCTGCGCTTTTGGTTGGACTCCCTTTCAGCAGCT
The DNA here is from genome assembly GCF_030463535.1 of Salminus brasiliensis. Lineage (NCBI taxonomy): Eukaryota > Metazoa > Chordata > Actinopteri > Characiformes > Bryconidae > Salminus > Salminus brasiliensis. Next base: position 19,366,314 of record NC_132899.1, read on the forward strand.
GTTCTCTGACTCTCTGAAGTAACCGTCTTCCCCTCATGCAGACTTTTTCAGTCCTCTTCCCGCGACTGTATTTGTTTGGCGCGTCACCTCGGAGACGGGACGTCCTCGCTGTTATTTGATTTTCTCTGTTAATTAGGATGATATGTTTGAGAGCAAACATTCTGCCGGAGTTTTGTTTGTGGTGAAGAAACGAAGGGCAGAAAAGGAAGAAACAGAGCAGAGGCGCCTCCAAGCATCGTCTTTCATCTTTTCTTTCTGACGTTCCTCCAGACTCCTCCAGTCAAAGTTCTGTGATGTGCTGTACACGGCTCTGTGGAATACAGCCCGCCGGGCAGAGGCTACCCCGCCACACTTTCTCCTCTCGGCCACTCTTCTCAGGGGTACTGAAGCCCAGAGGTCAGGAATTAAGAATTTAATCTTATAAATATGAAAAGTATTTCCATCTGCCGTCATGGTTTACTGTGCAAAACATGTTGGTATGAATATAAAGGTTTAACAATATTTATTTCAGCAGGACTGATGATTGACATATGACTGCTTTTGGGATTAGTGCATGACTTTCCAATATGCAAGTTCTGACTGACAAATGCCCTGGGACCTGCTGGAAGGGCCATGAAAGGGCCAATTTGGCTGTTTAGAGATGTCTGAGAATTAAGGTCATCCTAATGTACCTTTTTAGAATTTCAGAGCCTCCCATGTTACTTCAGGACAGTCTTTACTACGGGTATTGTTACTGTTAAATATTAACCGTATAGGCTGTATAAATATATAAATTAACCTTGACAGGCAAAGGTAGGTAGCGACTAGCCACATTTACTCAGTAACATGCATTTAAAGGGTTCTATACAGTAGTGAATTTGACATTTTTGGTGCTATATAGAAGGATTTTGGAAAAGGCTTCAAACAGAAGTGTCTACAACAGGTGTCCTTTGTAAATAAAGAATTCTTTAACCAGTCATAAATCACCAATCCTTTCAAACGGTTGCTTGGGTAGTTATGGTCATTGTTATCAACATAGAAGTGCTGCCTTTACTAAAGAACCTCATTTCTGTAAGGGTGTACACTGTGCTTCTACTCAAGTTGTAGAGTTTGGAGATGATTCAGTGTTTAATTGAAGTAGTAATTCTATTACATGAGTATGGTTTAAAGCTACTCCACTCACGTCTGGAAACAAGTCTATCACTTTGCACGACATCATTGGACCTGGTTTCATTATTTCTCACTTTTGGGTCTTCCCTTGCTGATCTCTTACACTGTTGGCCTACTCTGCTTGCTATGAGACACCAGAGTTGCCAGGGAGTTGTATAATAAAACTGCTCTTTATGCAATGTAGGATCTAAAATAAGTAATTATGGCATTTCTCTAATTTCACACTTAAAATCTGTCAGCCGTCTTACATTGAGAGTAGTAGATTTGCTATAGCGCTGATTTGGAACCAGAATAATGAATCATGCAAGTTTCCTCTCTACAGAAGCTGTGTGGCTCTGTCTCACAGACCATCTGGTTAACCTGTAGGTGTTTTCATGTCACCTAGCATGGTTAATGCTGTGCTGAGGGACTGAGAAGGGCAAAGCTCTGAGAAGTAAAAGAATACCACTGTTATGCAAGATGGCCTACACAAGTAAAGACGTAGTGTAGTAAAAGAGTAGTAATCAGAGTCCAAACGGTCACGCAAAAACCTTGGATCTCTATTTTTGTTGTTTTACATGAGGAGTAATGTAATTATTACTACAGGACATCTGTAGAACTCATGACCAATTTGCATGTGATAGAAAATTTTTGCATAAGTGACTAATATGGGAGTGGCGAGGATAGCTAATTTTATAACCAACTTCTATTAATAATGGAATTTCAGTTTGACAATTAGCAGCTTAATGTTCACAACACCCATGTAGGCTACAGACTATGCTGTATGACTTACCTAAAGGTGCCAGCAGTGGTGAACCTCTGAGGAGTCTTTTAGCTCGTCTTCTGGATTTGACAGAAGTTTGCCACAGATTTGAATGCCCCAAGGTATCTGAGCCATGCATAATGAAAGTAAATGCACCCTCGAGCATTTAAAAAAATATATAAAAAAAAAATAATAATTAAATAAATAAATAGCAGATTCACACAAGATAAATATAAGAGAATAATATAATATCATTTCTCTGGTTTGCTTTACAGAAGGTAAAAAGCACTGGAATCTTTACTGATGCAGGAGCATACAGTAAAAACGACAGACATGGCACATGTGGACAGAACTAAAATCACTAAGAAACTCTGGTAATAATTCCATTACCCCATCTCCCCATGTCAAATTAACCCCGTCCTGTCCAGAGCTTCTGTGTACAATAAAATGCTGAGGCTTGAAAATGAGAGACGTGAGCAACAGCAAGCAGTCCTGTCACCAACAATGGAACTAACCCCTGAAAAAGATTTTTTTAACTAAAAATTATGTAATAAAATGGAGTAAAACCTTTTTTTTTTTTATTTTAAATCATTTAATAATGTTTAGTAGAATCCACTTAAGGCTGACTGCAGTGCACTGAACTGTGAAAATACAACCAAGAAAGCTTCTACCATCATCTGAGTGCAACAATCCTTTATGAAAGCTTTATGTCTGGATTTTCTGCAGTGATCGTTTTGGCTAAATTCTGATTATTTTGGAGTCTCTGTACAACACTTGCTAGATGACTATCCTCACCTAAAATGCATCATGCTCTGTTTACTGGTGACATCTTAAAACTAGAGATTGTAAAGCTTGCTGTTATTTAAATTTAATTGGCACACATCCTGCATTTAACCTTCTCAGCCTGAACAAGTTTTAAATACTAGAACTACATAATAAAAATGACATGCAAGTGCAGGAGAGAATAATTAGGCCCAGAGAACACTGGACACTGGTATTTACATTAAACAAAAAAAAAATGCAGATAAGCATCCTTGGCTTTAAAATCAAAGACGGCCGCAAGAAGGATGATGAACTTAAGACCAAAGGAGCAGCGCAGACCAGCATCTTCTGCAAAATGGTGGCAGGCCATCAGGGTTCCTGTCATGTTCATTCATGCAGTTAAAGAATTGCCATCATTGCAATTGATCTTTTCCTCAGGGCAAGGTTATTGACAAAGTCTGAACCTGCTGCATCAAAATTCCTGTTCCAAGTGAGCAGTCCATCACAGCACAGCCACTTACAGGAGCAGGTTGGGGAAGACATACTGTCACACAGCATCCAACACGGGGGCACTGGCTCACCTTGGAGAAGAGCACTGACCCTGAAAGATCTCATGAGGCAACGTTCTGTCACACTGAGCTCATGTCATTTGGCCATTAACCAGATCACTCCAAACCAAGTAAGCATTAAGCATGCTATGCACGAGGGCCTGGAGACCAAACATGCTGCCCTGCTGCAAGTTAGGTGGAGCTTTATTGATAATGTGCATTATTATCGTATTATAATGTCCAAAAGAATAGAGAATGAATTCACTAATAAGGAATTAATTAAGTAAGCACACCTACTTTACATTTTCCAAATGTCCTGCACATTCCACAGACCAAATGACCGTGTGATGCCACAGAAGAACCACCTTTGGACCTTGGAAATGGTTTCTATCTCTATGTGCTGAATATGTAGTGCAGCTATAATCACTTATCACAGACAAGAAAAATATAATCCAGGCACATTTCCCTAAACTTAGTAAAAGAACAGAAAACACAATGGCCACTGACTTCAAAACCACAGTAAGCATGTTCTAATTCAAAATCAGGCAGACTAGCCTGAAAAATGCATATGAGTATTCCTTTAATGAACCATCTATTGAAGGTTCTTTAGGGAGCCAAAGCTAGTGCTTGTTTAGAAACTTTGATGTCTTCTTATGTTAACCAACATGGCTACTGAGATATTGTGCCATTGTTTTTATTGGCCGTTTTACATGAAGGTAACATAACAGGGTTGTAAATAAGCCTGTAAAAAGCCTTTTTTGGCCTCAACCAAAGTCTCATACTTACAGCTTATACACCACAAAAGTACTTAAAATACTCTGCAAAGCCTGAACATTTTATATATTCATATGTTTATGTTTGACTGTCACTTAACATTACTAACACTAACAGTTTTAACGTAGATCAATAAAATGGCTGATTATTCAGAAACATGCAAACATTTTAAACAGTTCTTGAGAAGTCTGGTCTACTAGACTGCTCCTATTCTAATGCCCTGTTATGTACAACCTCACCAAACTACCTGTGAACATAGAGTAAGAGCAAACATCTCATATGGAGGAATTCTTGAATGGCATCTGCAAAGTCAGTAGAATGAATTATTCCCAATGTATGTCTCTTTAATAGAACATGCTTTATTATACCACAGTTTTAACATTTAATAATAATAATAATAATAATACTCCCCCATTATCAGATTCCATCAGCTTAGAAGAGGATCCTCACCAATTATACAGTCCCCTCCTAGTGCCTCAGCTCTGCATCCATGTGTGCAAGCGAAGGAAACTCACATAGGAAATGAAGATCAATAAATCAAGAACTTAATTAATCTTGTTAAGCATTAATTGGGAATTAGAAATGTACTGACTGTATAAACTGAATGTACCAGAATAGCCAGTCAGTGTACCAGTCAATCCAGCTTAAGATATGGCTGCATGGAGTGCATAAAGCTTAATATGAACAGGAAAAAGAACTAACATGGTAAAAAAAAAAAAATTAAAAAAAGTATATTTTAATTTTCAGATTTTTCAGAGTAATTTTCTCCAAAGCCTTCCTACCTTTTAGTCTTTGGTATTCTGTAACTCCAGCATTCTGGCAGCACATGCCGCACTGAGCACACCATGACAAGTCAGAGAGAAGAGATGGGTTGTTCTAACCTTTGACCCTGTCCTCCTTCCTTTCTCACTGTATGACATAGACAGAGCTTTCTTTTAATGGGACTCAGCTGTGAATTTCCAAATGAGAAGAAAGAGGCCAAAGCTTCTCTAGATATGGGCATCACCTGTACTGACAGGACTGGGGGGAAAATAGAACTAGCAGACTATGAGAGGCAGAGGGGTGTCAATTCGTCAATGCTGAGAGAGTTAGCAGTGGGTTTTTTTTTTTTTTTCATTTCATTGTCCTTCTACTCCGAGATGTAGTGTGAATTGTGAGCTCGTCACACCTACAACTATCCAACAGACCATTTCTAATTAGTACAACCATGCCTGAAATGTCCCCTTAAAAATGAGAAATGATTATATGTAAACTACTGAGTTTAGAGTCAACTTGCTGTGGAACAATAAATAAACGTACTGAAAGCACTTGAGAAGATCACAAATCATTCGTAGTGAAAATCATGAAGAAACATCCTTTTAGATCCACACATTTATTACAGCAAAAGAAAATGAGTGTCCTAAAACGTTTCGCTCAATAGACCTTCAAAGTAGTCGCAGCGGCTAAATAATGATGTAACCTGGCACAAGCAAGACGCACTGTCATGTAAGAGAGCTGGCCAAGAAACTGTCAAAGAGTGGAAGACTTGAAGAGTACACAAAGGTTGAGCAAAAGTTTTGAAGATTTTATCAGAAGAGCCCTGTTAACATCTGCAAGGGGTTCAGTGGTGGAGAGACCTCGGAGAGTTGAAAGGCATTAAAAGGGATGAGGAGGCAGTTCCGTTTCTGCTTCACATTCCTGTAACTTTACCCTAGCTTTAATTCGCTTTTCCTAGCTGTTTCACAGCAGCAGGAGGACAACATTAGGGATGTAACGGTACACAAATGTCCCGGTTCAGTTCGCCCTCATGGTTCGATACAAGTATGGTACAATAAAACAGACGAACCCAGGTTTCTTTTCATTATTTTAACGCAAGTTAAGAACATGATTTAAATTGTGGGAGTTAGGTCTTGGGAAGGCCTGGGGAAAAACATTGTCTGCTCATGCTTTTAACCAGATAATGTAGGTAGGTATTGGAACAGTCCTCACTGGTGCTATTAGAATAGAAAGGAAATTCAGCAGGATTAAACAAGGACGCACTGCTGTGGTCTTCCCCTTAGCTGTTGGATCCGGAGTAATGCAGCTGAGGAAGTAAAACGCAAAATTTCCTCTGTTCCTTCTAGTAAGTTACAACTACAATGAAAACCAATGGAAATATGGAAGAAAAATTATTTTAGAAAGTCAACACAAGTTGTAGAGAAACCATGTCTCAGAGTAAAGTCTCAGGAGTCTAACACATGCTGGCAAATCAGTCTACGACAACTTATATACTGTTGGTGATCGTTTAAATAAAACCGGTGCAATGAGGTCAGTGGTAACCTTGTAGGGCTCTAAGGGTTAAATAAGGAATCCAGATGATGCATTAATGCCACCTTTTGTGTTGATGAGCTGTAATATTTATTCCCACACTGATAAAGCTTGTTCACAGGCAATTTGGTAAGCGACAGAGGCTGGGAGAGCCGCACATGCTTCCTTCGATAAGGTCAATGCATGCATTCTGCCCAGAGGCTTTAATAATGAGTGTCCTCTCGTGTCTTCAGGCTCAGGGTGTGTGTGTGTACTCATGCTTACTGATGTATTAGAAGTGTTGCTATGCACTATGTAATTCTGAATTACTGCTTTGCTTTAGTTCCAGTTCAATTTTTCCTGCTGTTTATTCCTCTTTTCAGAATACGATACAGTCTGATCCCCTCTACATTAGAGAAGACCATATTATGCTCTTCTCTCATTCACTTCTCTGCTCTCTGAAGCTGCTGTGCCCATCTGTTCTCATTCTGCTGGACTGCAGGCCAGCTCCGGTCACTAGGCTTGCGTGACTCGCTGGGTCTAACCGTAGGCCTGCCTTTATGTAAATCATCGTATGATTTATCAAAGTGCGCTGATAGAAATCACTATGCAGGAATGTAAATTGGAAGCACTTCTGAGAACTGAGACCAGGCTGAGCAGATGTTATAGGTGCAATATAATCTGCATTACACACACTCACATGTTCCGGGTCACGCCATGCACCAGACGTAGTGCGCTCTATGGCACAGTTGTGAAGTTGTGACGACCATGAAACAACATGATTTTGTGCCCAAAAGACAACAGCATGTGTGTGGCTTCCCATCAGCTACAGGGAAACTGCTAAAGCGCTTGAGGTTTCAAGCGCATTCCAGGCTCAGCTCACAATTTGCTTGTGGTAAATATACAGAGTATCAAAGGAAGTATAGAACCCTATGATTGATGGGCAACTCTTTGTGTTTAGAAAATGAAACTAAGAGGAGATGTAGTAACAATAACAGTGGGGCAAAATAACGGATTCGTTCCTGTAGTAAAATTACTTCCACCCACACAAGATCTTTAATGTGGTCACAATATTACGCTGTGCGTTTACAGTTGCGGAGCAGTGTGACAGCATCGGAATTTACACCCAATTCATCAAAAATTATGTCTGTCACAAGCAAATCTCCATCATTTGGGCTTTTAGGTTATTTATCCCTCTGAATTTTGAGTATTCAGCAATTTCATACACCACTTGAATTTCATACAAGCTGACTTTGAGTGCAGGGTTGGTGAACTGATAAAGTAAGTGACTGCAGTGCATTTTTTGGAGTTATCTCAACGTACACTCTCAAAAACAATGGTGCTATAAATGGTTCTTCGAGTGGTTCCATTGCAGAACCTCTTTTGGTTCCATGTTTGTCACAGAAATGTGAGAGCGTGATGAACCTTTAGAAGGCCCAAAAACTCTCCTGATGTAAAGGTTCTTCATCAATTTAAAGGCCATATCTCTATTTCTAAGTGCAACCATGTCACTCCACTGCTGCGTTCTCTTCACTGGCTTCCTGTAGCTGCAGCCTGCATTAGATTCAAAACCTTGACGCTGGCCTACAAAGCCAAGGATGGACCAGCCCCTCTGTACTTGATGGCAATTGTCAAAAGCCAATCAGTACCAAGGGCCCTTCGAGCTTCAAGTATGGCTCGGCCTGACCCGCCATCTTTTAAGATCCACGGAAGACAAGCAGTCAGGCTTTTCTGACCAGTAGTTTTTCTGACCAGTAGTTGTGGTAGTTTGTTTGAAGAAAAAAAAATAGCCAACTTTTCTGCTTCCTGTTTGATGCTGGAGAGAGCTCATCTACTGGTTATTCACAACGTCCACATCACAATTTTCATGAGCCAAGACTAAAAACTAATATTAATAATATTAAGCATCTTGATTGTATCGGAATGTCCAGACGAAGAGAGTTAAGAGCCAGAGTTAAGACCTATATCCTGACCACCTTACACCAAATGTTCGAGATGACCAGAACACGCTTCAACAATCTCATGATTTTATTCCAATATTGGAAATCCGTCGTTTGGTGTAAGGCCGGCATTAGGAGAACTTTTGACTAAACCAAGTTGAGTTGACTCCAAACCGCTCCAATCAGTGACCGTGAAAGTGTTTTTATATGGTGACAAGCAGTGGAACTGTGTGTTTAAAGTGAAGGAAAATAATACTTTGAAATGAATCAAAGCAAAATAAGAGTTCAGATGAAAAAAGCAGTATTTACATCAGTTCAAACCTCAAAAACCTTTCAACTCCGCTTCTGCCTTGATCTCCTTTTATCAGCCTAGGAAGATGTCCTGTTTTTAACCGTCTGAAAAACACATCAGGAACCTTATGTGTAGTAAATGTTAGAAAACAACCCCACAGACATGGAGCTAGTGTAAGACAACGGCCATGAGGAAAGCGAACAATCAATCTTTGGTCGCTCTTCCCTCAGAACTGTACTCGCTACTGCCCACAGATAAGATAACACATTATGGGACGAATCGATACTGTGAGTAGCTCATTAGATTGGCAGCATTGGTTAGCACTCATTATTCTCAACCAAAGCCCATCCAAAATGAAGGTTACTGGTGAAGAGATGAGCAGCAAATAAACTGATTTTCAAAAGCATTAGTCCCACACAGTAATCAAGCATTACACACATGAGCAAAAATTAATTTCTGGTCCTTACAGGTGAGACAATTCGTCCTTCAATTCCTGTGTGTGCGTGTTGCATGTTACTTGTCTTATTCAGGGGATGTTTCTAAAGAGATTATATAAGGTAATCCATTACTATTTAAAAAAGTAGGCATACAGAGGCTCCCAAGTGTCGCAACCATCTAAACAAAAAAGAGCTTTATATTATTTGTGCGTGACATTACCAGTTAGCAGCCAAAACAAGACTTCTTATTCTAACTCCCCATTCCACCTTAAATGGTGCATCGAGGGGCGCTGCCAGGAATTATGGGCCACATGAAAAAGATATTATACTGGCGCCTACAACCATAACTATTCTGCTACTACTCAATCAATATTTTTTAGGGCCCCTATTAATCACAGGCCCTCAGAATTGTCCTAACCCCCCATACAGCGACCCGATTGTGTTTCGGTAAGAGGCTAACTGGTCAAGTTTCTGGTCACGAATTAACAAACAATTTGGGCAGTTTCCGAGTCCCTTACTGCAGCTGGTGGCAGCTGAGAATCCTGTCTGTTAATGGAACCAAGAGGACAGCACTGGTCGCTCTGCTACAACAAAACCCAGGATCTGAAGTGGATCAGGCTTTCAAAGTGAATAACCTATCCATAAAAAATGCCTGGATCGGCCCTGAGCTCGAGTCGCAAGAACGGAGTGTGACATCTTTACTGAAAACTCACAAAAACAGACACACTCAGACATATACACTCAACAACCTCAGCATTATGTATCTGGAACGGTGCCAAAGTAGGACAACCCTCTTGTCTCTGTCCATGTTCTTGACATTGGAGCTAGAATGGGAGAAATGAAGAACGGAGAACATGTATGAAGATGTATTGGGTCGGTGGCTTGATCTATGACACTCCAGTGTGCCCTTATCAGTTAAGGTATACTCTCATTGCATATGAGCTGGCGTAGGGGCTGTTCTACGGCAATTCCGACAAAAGGAGATATGGGGAAGGAAGTGTTGCCAACTGAAGTGATTTTCTCCTTCAGATCCCTGCGCGCGATTAGCTGAGCCGTTTTAACCATATCTTCAAATCTTCTCTCAAGGACAAGCCCCGTGCTCCGGGGAGTTGAGCACAGGCACGCATTTCAGCCATACGTCCAGTGAGCAGGAGTGAGTCATAACATTTGCTAACAATAACGGGTTCGGGCAGATTAGACTCTCTAAAATGATTTCCATTACATTTGCACATGAGCAGAGGGTTTAAATTTAATGCTCAGAGCAGATGATGGAAGAATGCTTGCCCTTTGCTTCAGTGCATATGTCAAATAAGACCAGCATAAGACATGCATAAGGTCTTTATTAGTGGATTTGCCTGCATTAATCAGGTTGAACTGCATACAATTATCCAGTCTCATCCACTGCGTCATAAATGCGGCACAGTAGGAGCCATGCCACAGGAAAAAAAAAACAAAAAAAAAAACAACACTTTTGTGAGCGTGAAGAACCTCCTCATAATGTAAAAGTTCTGTACTAATTAAAGACCTTTCCTAGAACTGTACACTCAGGCCAAGAACCGTTCAGGAAGCTTTATTTCGAAGTGTGTTCCTGACCCAGACGGGGCAGATGGTACTGCTTGTTGACATTTGTACATCAATATTCCTGCCTAGTTTTGATTAACTTCTCATGTCTCCCGTTTACATGTGTCCAGAAATGTCAACAAATGTCAAGGAAATGTCAAGGGCTGGTGTGTCCAGGCCACATTTGGGGTTGTACTGGAGCATGCGGTCTCTACACTGTGTGTTTGTGACAGTAGCCTAGCAGCCTCCTGGGCCACACTGTCCTCAAATGACCAAAGTGTGGATCATATATTGGATCCTTAACTGCCCGTGACCTGCTGGTGGGTCTAGACTAGTCATTCCCCACTCCTATAACACCGACAGTCAGGTCCATGCGTTATTATATATAAAAGAAGACGGGGGACAGCACATGGGTATCTACTGTAGTTAGGATCTGTACACCATCACAATAATAAAAAATATCCATGAACTGTTCAGGAGTTTCACAGGACATTTCAACACAGTACCTTCATTTTCACAGATTTAAAAGTAATTGGACAATTTACTGATTAGTGGTTGTTTGGACAGGTGTGGCCTGTTCCTCCATTATGTCATGGCAAATTAGGAAAATTAAAGCTCTGGAGTGCCAAGTGCTGAATTTGCATTTGGTAGCTGCTATTGGGAACATCCAAAGGTGATTATGTAAAGGCTCCATTAAGCTAAAAAAAAAAAAAACAAGCCTATTAGAGAATCTGTGCAAAGATCGATCAGCAGAAAGCTTTCTTCTTAAAAAAAAAAAAGTATTGCACTGGCAAGCTCAGCAACACCAACAGGCCTGGAAGAGCACGGCAACTAAAAAAAAAATTCAACTAAAGTAGACGATCACGTAATTCGTTCCTTGGTAAAGAAAGACCTCAATCTACAATCAAGACCCCTAATGAATGAAAATACAGAGGTTTTACCTCCGGACGCAAACCAACAGAAAAACTCAAGACCACAATAGACTGTAGTCTGTCAAACATGGTGGAGGCACTGTTATTGCATGGGCATGTTAGGCTACCAACGGAACTGGGTCGCTGGTGTTTAAAGATGATTTGACTGCTGATAGGAGTAGCAGGAGAAATTGCTGAAAAGTGAATAGAGCTCTACTTCTGTAACTACTCGCAGTTAATGTTAAATGAGTCTAGGAAAAGACCCAGCTCTAACCAAGCAGTGCTTGTCTAGGTCCAATTGGTTAATTGGCAGTACCCCCAATGTGGTTCTGCCAATTAACCCTCCCATTTGTAACTCCCTCTTGCACTAACAATGCTCCCAACACTAGGAGAACATCGCCAGGCAGCAGATACGATTGGAGGAAAGCGTCAGGTCCCTAGCTCCACTGCACCAGCTAACAGACACCTGTGCCACCAACACTGCTTAAACCCTTAACGCAGAAAGGCTTTTTTACACACTTAGGTGCATTACCCAGAGATGTCTGTACAAACTGGTGGGGCTATTCTTTGGTAACAGAAGTTTGTAATAACACTTTTGGCCTGTGGACTTGCTATAAACTGTTTAAGGGGTTAAGAGTGATGAGGGGGGGAAAAAAGGTCCATCTACCCACTTGGAATAAGTACAACTAACTGTGCTCTCTCTGACTCCAGAAGCTGATGGCAAAGCAGCAAGGCTCAGGATTCAAACTCTCAAGGCCTGGGCCATAGTGGCAGCGCATCAGGCTGCTAAGCCACTCTGTGCAAAGTCTCAGCGTTTAAAACCGGTGTCTCCCGTGCTATAAATCTCCCTTTATTCTGCCCTGTGATTGAACGACTGTTATCCCACCTGTTTTCAGGAGTATGAAGCAGGCACGACCCACTTTGAAAGAAGCTGATGTAAGCAGCAAACAATCACCTCAGTGAATAGGTTAGCAGGTGCATGTGAAATTGATCAAGTATGTCCGCAGAGCTGCTTATGTGTGCAAAATATGACATATAATTGTGTCAGTGGGAAAGAGGGTCAGGGCTCTGTATGCAGGCTGCCCAACAGTCTGCTGGGTTATTAGCACAGAATGTATGAGAGGTGTGCAGAGGGCTGGGAGCTGGCAGTACTGGGGCTACTTTTGTGACTGTGCATATGAAGGGTTGAGTGGGTTCTTGCCCAGCTTTTCTATCCCCTTCAAGTAACTAGGCTAAAATGATAAACTAGTCCCTTTATTTGCCACCAGCTCTCACTGCTCTAGTTAGCAAGAACCCTGCATGCAAAACTACTGCTGAACTCAATATATCTTACAGGTGAAGCCTCAAAGAAACCAAGGTACCTCTCTGCTGTCTCCATGACTAATACCAGAAGCTGTAACCTATTACAAGTAGTAATTGAGCTCCTTTACTTTCTTTATACTTCTTTGTAATTTGTAATAAGCAAAGGTTCCGGATATCCATTAGCTGTGAAAAGAAATGCTAATGGAAATGTGGCTTATAAAGTGTAAATGAGACAGACACAAATGATCTACTGGCAATTATGTTATTAAACAGTGTCTGGTCATACTCTTTCAGAACAAAAGAGCTTACATGTCACATTTTGATTCATACTGGTGTGTCAGCTATTAATGGGTCTGTGACTAAACTTCAACAGCATCATAATCACCCTATTGCCAGTGCTCTTCTAATGAGATGTACTTGATGTACGTAACGTCTAGACTGCTTACGGCTATTGTACTGATGCGATACAAAATAAACAACAACATTTAATTTACTGTCAAGCGCCCCAAAACACAGCCAGTAAGTGAGTCGCCAACAGACTAGACACACCGTAGCATGTTAACTAGCTAAATGTGTTAAACTAGGGCTCTCAAGTTGCAGAACCACTTGGACCCCTTCATTTGAAGGTTGCAAGTTTGACTCTCGGCGATGCCACAGCCATCCGGGACTGGGAGTGACCTTCTGAGAGGGGTAGGATGGTATAAGCCCAGCACAATGCTAGCCAAAGCAAGCTTCAGAAAGTCCAACACACCCTTTTCCTTCTCTAACTTAGAACTTGACCCATCATGTGACGTCTTCAGACTGGGAGGCTTTCGACAATGTTGCGCTGAGCCCTTGCTGGGATGTGAACTTATGATCTCCTCACACTTAAAGAGTAGGCAGTTAGACGGTTGTGTCATTAGTGAGTGTGTGACACGTTTTGTCAGCTTTGTGTTTAGGTGTAGTAGGTTAAGATTAGATTAAGATTTGGGTAATACAATTTCACAGGTTAGGATAAGGGTTGGGTTAAGATGGGTTAGACTAATGTTTAGGTTAAGGTAAAGAAATGACTGGTTAGGATAAGGGTTGGGTTAAGATAGATTAGACTAATGTTTAGGTTAAGGTAAAGAAAAGAAAATAAAAGAAAAAGAAAATCATGCTGACGTCAAACCCCGACATTTCAAAGTCACATATCTGTCAAAACAGTGGGTTGACATCAATATTAGATATATGTTGAATTATCGCTACGTAACATACCAATGTCTTACAACGCCACTAAATGACATATCTCCCCCCCCCCCCAATCTGGCACACTCAGGGCGCCAGGAAATGTCACTTCTAACAGTGGCTGCTGCGGCCCGGCCCGGCTCAGAGTGAATTTACTGCTCAAGCACTGCGCTGTGTGTTTGTGCTCTCCTCCTCTTCCTTGACCTTCTCCTGTTGATGAATATGTATGGGCAGATCCTATCCACACCATCAGCTCCATCTCCGAATGGGGCGAGCAAGAAGACTAAAATCAGATCAATCACACAGCGCTGGGGCCTACCGCACTGCACACACTCCACGTGCCGTGGCTTTCTGACACAGGGTGACCGGGGATGGGAATGCGCACGTTGCTCTATGAAGATATACTGCCCCTGTTGCATTTAGCTGATGACACAGGAAGCCACATTGTTGCTGCAACAGTAACAATTTCCAAGTCGTGTGGCGGTAGCTGTTGAGGAGCGGGTGGTATCCTGTATCAAAGTGTAAAAGCAGGAGGACGGCTAATTGTGCCCCCCGGGACCAGGAGATCTGGGACAGAGATGTTCCTCTGTGAACAGCGGTCGTGCAGCTTGATGAACCAGCAAAAAGCAGGCCACTGTCTAACAGTGGAGAAATAACGAGAAGCTGCTACAGCAGCACGATTACATGATTACAGAAATTAAACCATCTTAAGCTGCCTCGGTGGCTCTGTCAGCAGTGCATTACAATTCTCTACAGACCTTCAACCTATGTAAACTTTCCATTAAGTAAAGCAGTCCACAAGAGGGCTTATGTCCCAGCATGTAATACGTAATACATTAATAAATCTAAATATAGACTAAATTAATGATTGTATTGGTCAAACAAATAAGTATATTATACCCAAAGGCTTCTTTTGATAAACAAAAAACCTCAGACACCTGAGGCTGTTTTACTGCCAGGGAAGCTGGTACATTGCACAAAGAGACTGGAAAAATGAAGGACGACTACCTAGATTCAAACGTGAGCACAACTGGGTGTTCAAACAGGACAATGACCCCAAAAACACACCAAAAAGGGTTGTGGGATGGATAAAGCAGGCAGCCTTCAGCTTATGTAATGGCCTTTTATAGTATTACTGTGAACTGTGAAGTCGGTCCATTCCAGGAATCCACCAAATTTCAACAACTTTTCAAAACTCGACCAAAACTTCAAAACTCTACCAATTCTGCCAAGAAAAGTGGTCAAATATCCAACCGGAACTCTAGCCTCTAGAGAATCTAGCTAAAAGCTTGTTGATTCCTACCAAAAACATCTGGTTGAGGTGCTACTGACAAATGGTGCATGTTTACTTAAAGAAAATTGACCAAAAGTGAAAACCCAAATTGATGGACAAAAGTATTGGGACATCTGCTTATTCACAGCTTCTTCTGAAACCAAGAGTAATGGAGTTTATCCTGCTTTTCTTGGAGTAACTGTCTCTACTGTCCAGGGAAGGCTTTTTACTAGATTTGGAGCATTGCTGTGAGGATTTGATTGCATTCATAAGGTCAAGATGATCACGGCCCTACTTCATCCCCAACTGTGGATGGAGCACAATCATTCCATTAAACACAGTTCCACAGCTCAATGCTGGGGGGCTTCATTAGGCATGGTGCCGATATGTTCATGTTTATCTACTCCAGAGGGTCCTATTCTACTGGCAGTACAAGACTTCTCTACAAGGACTGCACAAGCTGTTAGTGTTTATTTGCATGTCTATGTCAGCAATGGCTGCAACATTTGGACATGTAGCCTATAATATGGGGAAAATATGTAGAAAAACAACAACGGTTAGAACCATGAGTTTATAAAGTACCAAAACATCAGAATGGAAAAACACTAGAAGAAAGGTTCTAATTCCCTTAGATGTAATTAGCACACTGCGTTTAAGTTCTGATGAGCAGGGACAACACGCTTGGTAGGCGGTAAAGACCACAGTTATCCATACCAAAACTGCACAAACTCTCCTCAATAACAAGAGCATCCAATTCCCACCAAAGACAGGCCTTGTGGCGATCGGCTGTAACCAGTGCCAGACAAAAAAAGAAATTCCACAGTATGTGGACATTACAGCCCTTAGTGGAGGAAGTTCAGTTCTCATGGACTGTGCTGTGACCCTGCAGGATTAGATCTGGACACCCCAATTTAATGTTGTTGTGCACCAGTGATCTTTAGAAACCAGCAGCTTGTGATTAATCCTTTGAAATCCAATCACACACAAGCTTCTTCCTGCACTAAAATGGCACTTTTAGGCCTGTTGCCCAACTACACTTAAAAACAAAAGGTGCCAAGAGACTATTGCCATTGAAGAACCACTGCAGTTTCTTTACATTTATATTCTTACCTAGAGTTCTTCAGAAATAGTAAGTTCCTGAAAAATCGTTTATTCTTATTCATATTTTACTTATCCAAACTGTGCTAAATTTAATGGTTGAAGTTTAAAATTGTCTGGTTAGTTTCTAATCAAAACCCCAATTCAGTTTTACAGTGTGGTTCTGTAAATAACCATTGCAAAGGATGGTTTCTTGTGCCTGTACGTGAGATGTGTGAGTGTAAAGAACCTTTTTAACGTTTGAAAAGCTGCTGCCTTTGCAAAGAATCTTCTCCACCAATACTTTATTGACAACGCATGGCAAGGAATCTGAGAGCTTACCAACATACAGAATATGTCCAGATCCTTCAGATTCTGAGGTGCACCCTCATGGACACTCCTTTTCAGCTCTTGATTTTGAAGTGTGCTTTGGACGATTGTCCTTTTGGCAGATGCAACTACTGCCCAGTTTAAGCTCCCTGGCTGAGGCAGTCAGGTTTTAACTTAATATCTGCTGGTCCTTGAACGTCATAATACCATGTCTGAAAACATATTTTCCAGGGCCTCTGGAAGAAAAACAGCCCCACATCATCACATTCAGTGTATCTAACTAACTCATTCACAGAGTAGCAGTTCATAGGTGTCAAAATCTCACTCTAAATGAAGAGTGTGTGATGTGGTAGTATGAAGGGGCATGCAGTGATACATGGTGCAAAGACAATCAAAGGTATCTGGCTTTGCCAGTGTTGAGGGAGGTGTTTAAGTAGTGTAACACATTTCCAGGGCCTCTGGAAGAAAAACAGCCCCACATCATCACATCACATGGTCGTCTAACCATATATCACAGTCCCACTGAGTTCCAGTAATACCTGGCAAACACAACTTGTGGTTATGTAGGTGGAGTCTGATTGTAGTTCAAGAGGAGCTGTGAACCCCGGTCCCAACGTCTGCAGTTCCTCAACTGTGATTCTTGGAACACTGGGGATATAGTTCCATTGAACTTTAGATATAGGTTAGGTTAGGTCTCTAATTTCCAGGCAAGGCTTTATACTACATGTTGGAGCTTTGTTGTAAGGATTTGATTGCATTCAGCATCAAGAGCATTAGTGAAGTCCAGATGTTGGATGATCTCCCCCTTTCCTCATCCCCAAGTCATTCCAAGAGTACTGGATGGAGCACCATCCAACGTTCCACTGCTTCACAGCTCAATGCTGGGGGGGTGGGCAATTCCTGACATTAGGTATGGGGCCAATTGGTTCATCTTTATCTGCTTCAGATAATACACATGTCTTTGCACATCTGTGTCAGCAATAGGTGCCACTCCAACTGAAGCTGAATTAATTTATTAGAATGGGTGTCCACAAGCATTCAGTGTTTTTAACTAACTCATTCACAGAGTAGCAGTTCATAGGTGTCAAAATCTCACTCTAAATGAAGAGGTCCAAAATACTGGTGGTGTGTGATGTGGTAGTATGAAGGGGCATGCAGTGATACATGGTGCAAAGACAATCAAAGGTATCTGGCTTTGCCAGTGTTGAGGGTGGTGTTTAAGTGGTGTAACACATTATATACCTGCATTTTTCCATATTACATCTTTTAAATGTAAAACATCCTCTCCATTTTTCACATCGTTTCACAGATGCTGACTTCATCCAATGACATTTTAATTCCTGTATGCCTTGCCTCCCAGTCAGATGCCGAGATGGCTCTAGGTACAGTGGGGCCTCATGTGGCCTTATTACACAGGCAGCTGGCAAAGGTAAGGGGCTTCTGTTCCGAGACACACTCGCAGTCCTCCCACAGTAATGATCTCCAAAGGGACCCATTCACTCTGTCCCAGCTTCGTCCCAGGCAGGGAGAGAGAGGAGGCGATGGATTATGGACTATCCTGAATAGCACTTTCCTTCTGATGTCCATCTTCAAGCTCTGAAAGGTAGCAGCTGTTTCCCCCATTTCAAACCACATCCCCTTCCAAATGCAATAACATACACCGAAGATGTATGCAGAACAGTGGACTTCGCTGCAGGTAGCATTTTGTAAGGGGGGGTCTAATTTGGATTTCTGTGGTTTTGTAGGCACTATAAGTGGGGGTGAGCAATGTGGTGATATGATATTATAAAGTAAAGGTTGCAACATGAGAGTTTTTGCTTTGTTTTTAACAACTGTGTTTCATAAAAAGGCACATTTAAGCTAATTATAGCGAGCCTATGTTAACTATAGTACAGTAACTGCACAGTAACAAGCAGATGATTGGGTGTCAGTGTGTTATGTTATTATCTCATTTACATTTATGGAATTTGGCAGATGCTTTTATCCAGCAATTTAATCAGGTTCCAGGAGTAGGTGCATAAGGCAGTTATTGGTGGAGTGCTGTGCTCTTGCCCACACTGTAAAATTTTTAAAGTAAGAGATTACAGAGGAGTACTTAGTACTGCACCTCAGTTTGGTGAGCAACACATTCTTAGGTCATCCAGCTCATTAGTAAATTAGTAAATGAGGTGCAGCTGAAATTGCTTACATATTTTACATTTTAAATATATAGTTAGTCTGTGTTTTTACCCTTTATTTGTTTACTGTTTATTCCCATCTGTAGGTTAAAACTTCTCCTATTACATGACATCCCCAGACTGGGGAGCTTTTAAAAAACAGAGCTTTGAGCCCTTGCTGGGATTTGAACTTATGATCCTGTCTCACTTGACAAGCAGGCAGTTAAGGCAGTTGTGCCACTCTAGCGAGTGAAATAACAGTGGTTATAAACAGCAGTTCTGAGTAACAGTAAAAACCTTACCTTTTCTGGGCACAGATATGTAGATGACCATATCAGTCTAGTCCATCACAAAAGGCTCTCATCGGTCTCATCACACCTTCACCTCATACAAACACACTGTGCAGCCTGCAAATACTGGAACTGTGATCTCTGCTCAGTCTGCACCCACCACACACCTCACAAACCCACACTACACTTGAATTAACATCTTTCCAATGTCTATATGTAAATAGTACTGTAAACCTTTCAAAGTACATATTTAACCTGTACATTAAAAACAGTGTAATGTATGTATAGTGTAAGTGAATGTGTGTGTATATATCCTGGATTTTTATTTAACCACTGTGATGGTCTATGCACATACATTTTTCACTCACCTTTACACCTGTGTTAATGTGATGTGACAATCATAATATATAACATTTTGATTTCACAGCTTTTGACTGGCACAACTGCCTCTCGTCTCGGACAGGAGTCTAAGAACAGGAAGACCTCCTCCCACGTCATAGGTGGGGAAATAAACAGTAAACAAATAAAGGGGGTAGAGACACACTAAAGCCTTACAAAATGCTTTGTGACAACATTCCTTGTGAACAGCGCTATATAAATAAATGTGAACTGAAGAGAGTTAGGGGAACGTTTAACTAAACTAAGTTGAATTAACCTAAAGTTTTTGCAGATGGGGAAATCGGGCCATAGTCTGCCATGTATAGAGCACCAGTGTTCCCGCTACACTTCACCATGCTTTCACTCACTACCTTACATTTTAGAAATGAAATTAGAAATGACAAATCCAGTCTTCAAGTATCACAATGTTATAATTTAGCTAAAATCACCACTCTACAGTCATAAAAGCATGTGATTCGAAGTGGTGTGTTTTCCTACCTAGTTTTCTCCATGGGAAGAGCAGAACTGCCACTATTTCAGACCATTTCTAAACGAGTGGACAAGGCCCTCAGTGACGGCGCACCTCTCTTTATCAAAGCAGCTGATCTACACATTAACTGATGAGGGGGGGAAAAAAAAAAAGTGACAACACTGATGTACTTTTCACAAACGCTGAGTGAAGTGAGGACACGACAGAACTAGAGCAAAGCCCCCTCATCACTGGCTTCATCTGCAAAAAAAAGTGCGTTTGTAAGCTCACATTTACTGGGGGAACGCGTCTCCCAGTGGATCTAGCAGGGAGGGAATTGGCAGTCAGAAGCAGCGTCTACCGACGGCAAATTTGTCTGCTTCAACCCGCTGTGCTATTATGCGTGGGCAGGGCGGATTTTCTGCCTGCCTCTCACTCTCCCTTGCTCTCTCCCTCCCTCTCACTGGAGACAAGACTGAGGCAGAGTCACAATGGCAGAGTTTTATTCATTGTGTTCCGTTTCCCCGCTTTTGTTTCCAAAAGAGACAGCAGCGCTCGCTTCCTCGCAGCTGCACTGCCTTCTTCCCTTCCACAGCACACCCAAGCCCTGAGCTCATGCTAACCACATGCGGTTCACACACAAAGCCGGAAATATCTAGGAATTTTCTAGAACGGCCTTAAATGTGAGGGGAAGGATGTGATGGCACAAACTGCTTAGATTTTGTTGTTCTGTGTGGGTGGATGTGGAGAAAGAGAAGCTGTCTCAGTGTAGTGCAAGAGATGCTCCTCGAGGCATCTTTTAAATTACCAATCACGCTCACCCCCGACCACAGACTATTAAATTCTATTCATCAACAGACAATCACAAAGCAGAGAGGACCCAAAAAGCAGAGACGGCGCTTCGAAAGAATGGTACTCAATGAGTATTTACTATATTCAGTCAAGCTAGAGCTCAACGTAGGCATACATTGTATGTTTCAGTGCTTTGAATATTGAGATCTAGTGCGCGGCACAGCGGGCTGGTTTGGTCATTCACAGTGGATGGACAGGATCAGGAAAACATGCTGGTACGCTTGACTCTTTTCCTATAGAACTTAATCCCAAGCGAAACATTCACAGCATTTGAGCCCCTATAAGACTTCAGTTAAGGTAGGTTTTATAGTGCAGGAAGACACTACAGGGTGGGCACTTTCAGAGTTCATTTCTACTATAATGGTGCACATGAGGTACTGTCTCTATGGACCACAGATATTGGTGGACACAGGTATTGGAGACTCCGTACAATTCAGCCAATGTCAAAAAGGAAGAAAATTGTACCTGCATTTATTAACTTATTCACAGGTAACACGTTATTTTAAGGACCACCAAAAAGTGGTTTATTAAAGTCTTGGTATTTTTTAAATAAAGCCTGAATTAGACATTTCTAAATGATCAATTGACTTGAAATGATCAAAGTGAGCATTGAGTGTTATTGTTTATGATTGTCATAAGTGCATAATTGCAAGTATGTAATGGGAAAAAACCCAACAAGTATAAATAAATCCTAAAATAAAACACATTGTTACCACCGTTATGCACATCATTGAGCATAAAATTACTGCCTAAAGTTGCATGTTATTAGTGTGCAGTTTGCAGACGCTCATTCATGTGGGTTACAGGTTTATTGCTTTATGTGAGGTTTTTTATTGAGTTAATAAAGTCACTAACAGATCAAGAAGTGTGAGGTTTAAGGTGAAGTTACATTTACAATAAATAAGTATATGACAATTGATTCAGTCAATTTGCATCACAGATTTAGTTTCTTTTCAGGGTACTTTGGTTGAAAAAGTATGTGTCAGTATGTGTTCCACACAACAGTTCAGTTTGCCAAGTGTTGTTAAAAAGAGTGCATAACAGGGTGGTAAGTGTTTTCCTTTGAATAACTGCAGTTAATAATGCAATTTAGTGATTTTCACATAACAGACCTCCAATTGTGTATTACTAAGGCCAGAATAAATAATAAGCTTAATGCATAGTGAATAAATCATTGTCTAACAACAAATGGCTTTCCTAAACAAAAAACAAGGCCCTAATAAACCCGTAAATTTCTTCCTTAAAATAACATGTTCCTTATTCACTCCCTCAGTTACATCTAAGATGTATCGCTGGGGCACTTTGCAGGGATTCAACTACTAACTGTAACCCATTTGCTGCTGCACAATACACTACAGTCTGTGACAAGGGACCACCATAGGACCACAGCTGACCACTGTACAACTGAACTTTTAAACTATGATCTATGCAAATGGAACTACTTTTATTGTCCTCATATTTCCATACTTTCCTTACTGAGGTGGTGTTATCCAGTATTTTATCCTACACAGTGTTTTAAACACTGAAAAACAGAATGCCTGGTTTTCCATTAACTGTCTCCCATTGTTATTATTTTGCCTCTCTTAATTGCCCTGCTGGGATTTTTTAATGAAATTAAAAATAATACTTGGGGGCTGGAAATGCAGGGACACAAACACGATCTCTGATCTAGTGTGTATTCTCACAGTATGAGCGTAACAGGCTCAGCAGATTATAGATGGACGTTTATAAACCGTGCAGCAACAGCTCGGCTACAGTCAGTACTTGTGTACCTAAAGTGCACCTACATGGAAGGTGTTTCTGATAAACTAAACTGAACGTGGGTTCAAGGTAAGCATTCCTTGGCGTATGATTCAGAATTTCTGGTGACTGCTCGCGCCCATACAGTTCTATGAGAGATCTAAGCAGTCTATGTGTGGCTATGAACGACCTATCTGATGACCTATGGTGTCACTCCAGTAGCAGCCTCCTGAGCTCCTCAGGGCAGGTGACGGGCAGGGCACAGGTGAAGTCCTGACACACGTACGCTGTGGCTTTGCCTTCGTGCTGAACGAGGGAGGAGAGGACTGGCAGCTTCTGGTAGAGGAAACCTTCTGTATTCCCGTCCGCCAGGATCAGAACCTGATAGAATAGGGAGTGAAATACAGTGAGAGAGGAGTTAAAGATAGAAAAGGAGAGGGAATGAGGACACGGAGGGAAAAAAGGAACACAGAGAGGCAGCGTGGAGGAGAGAAATAACAATGATTGTCATAATGATGACAATTAGGCGGAAGAATATAGACAGCGAGTGGGAGAGGGCGGCTGGAGAGACACAATCTTAACCCAGTGTAAAATGTACAACTCCATACATCCCTTTGGTAATAAACCATGATGGAGCACAGAGAGAAATGATTACAGTGGCAGTCCCATCAGTGGCTCATTTCCAGCTGACCGTATACAAGTATATATATATAGTCCCCTCTCCCATGTGGGGCATGTAGAGTCAATGAAGTCACTACAGCAGGAATGACCCTGACCTGCCTTTGACCTGGAGGTCTCACACATCCAACATTCATGAGCAATGAAATGACACGTAATAAAGGTTTAAACAGAACAATATTTACAATATATACAGTATACGCTCACAAAGCATTTTATAAGAAAAACAGCCTTATGTTTTCCTGGCATGGATTCCTAACGCATGTTGGAAAAATCCTTTGAGATCCTGATCCAGGCTCACAAGACTGCACATTGTAATTCCTGTAGATTATTTATTAAATTTTCTCCAATCATATACAATCCTGGGGAGGCCACAGAACTTCTTAACTAACAAAAAAAATCTATGGCTTTCAAGTCATGATTGGTTGGTATCAACAGGCCTGCAGTGTGCCAAGAAAACAATCCCCACACCATTACACCACCTTCACCAGCCTAGACTGTTGACACAAGGCTGGTTGGATCCATGGATTTGTGATGTTTGCACAATCTGTGTACCTCAGCAGAAATTGAGATTCATCTGACCCAGTTTTGGGGAGTCTGTGCCCACTGCAACCTCAGCTTTCTGTTTCTGGCTGACAGAAGTGAAACATCACATGGGTTTCTCCTGTTGTAATCCAACCACCTCAAGGTTGGACATGTTGTGCTTTCTGAGATGCTTTTCTGCTCACCGCGATTGTACAGAGTGGTTTTTGATGTTACTGCAGCTTTTCTGTTCGTTGGAGACTGTTGTGCTGAAAATCCTAATATTTTCATATTTCCCAGAATTCCTATTATTATGATCTGCAGGAAGCTCCATCTAATTAAGTGATGGGTGGGGTGTATGCAATATACAGTACTCGTTATTATATACAGTACAGAAGTTAGGAATGTTAGACTTAACAACTGGTCAACATAAAGTCAGTGTATAAGAGCTTGTGTAGCATTAGCTACAGAGATCTACAGAGAGCAACGACATACAAAGCTCAACCTTCAATAATTCAACTCATTCAACTATTGATTCTCTCAGTCAGGGTCATCACATCCATCCATGTTTTCCGACCCTCTTATGGAGAGAGAAGCCGGAAATAACTCAATCAGGGTAGAGGCCAGTCAGGGGGGCAGCTGACAGTCAATGGTTTGCTGCAGGTCCAGTTAACACAGCAGCAGGGATGGACAGTGGGGTGGTCATGCTGGGTTTAAAACTTCCATAACAAGAGGGAAGACCTGACTGGCATTCGCCTTTCACCCAATAATAAAGCAGCAGGAGGGGAGATGCATGTAGATTTAGCACAGAGAGGAAGTCTGAGCCACCCTGGAGTCGACGGAGACTGGAGGGAAATGGATGAAAAGTGCAAATTTACTAGCTGTTGCTGCCTTGTCCAAGAGTGCCACCGCAGAGTACCCAAAAGACAGTCGCAGTTATGAGGAACACACTCCAAAATATGACAAGAGGTTACATTTTAGGACACAGCTCAAGAGGCAGAATGAAGGGCCAACGAGCTATAGGATCTAGTCTGCCGCCGCCAGCAGTTCTATTTGCTTTCTCTTAACCTCTCCCGACCGTGAAGAAGTTCCACAGTGTGATTTTTTTTGACAGTCATGGTAACAAGTCAACCCTGTAAAGCCTGTTCCCAGTCACCTAGGCAGTGCAGCTCTTGGCTGGTGCAGAGAAGTCTCACTGTACTGCAACTCGGAGGCCATAGAGAATTCCGCATCATTACCTTCCCGCGAGCAGCCCGGAGCAGCTTCCTGTCAGACGTGTGGGGACATCACAAGGCCTGTCAGCAGCCAGACTCAAAGGGCCATGACAGTCCACCAAGGCAGCACATCAATAACAACATGCAGACCAAACACACGCCGCGGCGACACACTCTGGGGTTATGCAAGGTGATTTTTTTCATTTTTCTTTACAGCTTGTGTCAGAGCTCAGTGTCACTCCGCAACAACACCTAAACATTCTGTCTCACACAGCCTGTTAAAATGGATGCTGAGAGTTTCAACCTGCATCAGTGGTTCACTGAATTAGTAAAGTAGTGACTCACCAAAAAGTCAAAATGGGCAGAAGGAGCTAAAAGCTGAAACTGAAAACAGAGTCTGGGGTAATTATTGTACTTTACTGTCCTTTTTGGTACCACTGCATAAATTACAATAATAAATATGCAATTCCTCACCCTTAAAAACAATGAATGTTATATATTAACTCCATAGCAGCCACTATATTAATAATAGTATT
Source organism: Salminus brasiliensis (assembly GCF_030463535.1). Taxonomy (NCBI): domain Eukaryota; kingdom Metazoa; phylum Chordata; class Actinopteri; order Characiformes; family Bryconidae; genus Salminus; species Salminus brasiliensis. The sequence continues at coordinate 19,391,717 of NC_132899.1, forward strand.
TTTACACTTTCACTTATTTGTTACGTACTACTGAAAATTCAACTTTTAACAACTAGTACTGTACCTTATAAAAGTATAAAATCCTTGAGGAACTTTTAGAGGTTCTTCTGTGAATGAACCTTTTAAGGTGCTTTAAGGAACCTTCAAGAAAAAGATTTTAAGAAAAAGGTTATTCAGGTTCCCCAAAGCACTCAAGGAACTTATATATATACTAACTATATACCTTTTCTATTGTCTTGTACTTGTCATGGTCTTAAAAGCATCGTCAAGTCTCAGCTATCCAACTCCCCAAACCTCTGGTCTCTGGTCTCAATCAAGTCCAACTAACATTGGCAAAATCTTCTGTATAGTTTTTGCCTTTTAAAGTAATTTGTATGAACTGCAATCTGATAAAAATATTGTTACTGTTACTGAAATATTGTTACTGTTGTCCCTGGTCAAAGTCTCTGTTCATAGGAACAGTTAAGTGAGTAGAAGATGAACTGATCTCCAAAAAGGCGTTAAGTTAAAGTTAAGCTTTTTGGGTTTAGTACAATATTAGAGTGCAAAAGGAAAGCAGCACCAAGCAAATGGGCACCCCGAGAGATCAGAGCGCTCAAATGACTTTTACCAAGGTGTGAGACCTTAATTGGCTTGTTCGGGCTAAGGCTTATTCATAATCAGTTTTAGGAAAGGCTTTCAAAGCTTTATCTTTCCCCAACAATCCTTGGGCTCCTCTAAACAACTGCCTAGCACTCTGAAGATTAAAATAATTGATGCCCACAAAGTAAATTACAGCTACAGAAAAAACAGCAAAGCATTTTCAGATAGCACTCTCCTCCAGTTATACAGTAACAGCGGAGGTAAAGCATTCTGTATTGCTGGGTCAGGTGTTTCTTTTCGTCCTCTTGACACAATCCTCTATAGGGTTCAGGTCAGCAAAGTTGGCTGGCTAACCACATATTGTTATCATGGCCAGCAAACTTTTCGGTAGCAGTTTTGGTACTGTGGGCAGGTGCAAAGTCCTGCTGGAAAAGGAAATGTGCATCTCCATAATGTTAGTCTGCTGATGGAAGCATGAAGTGCTCCAAAATCTCCAGGACTTTGGATAAAACACACTGGTGGCTCTTGGTGCACCGACACCAGCCTCAGCCCAAGGTCTTAAATTGCTTGTGCACCTTTTCCCACCACATTCTCCCCTTCCAGACAACTTTCCATTAATATGCTATAACCAAAAAACCTTTCCACAATATTCAAATTATTTAAGAGGACACCTGTATTAAATTTCATAGAAAAAGTGGAATCAAATTTTGGTGTTACCATAAAAAGAGCCCAAGTGAGGAGCTGCAGTCAAAAAACACAAAGTCCATTTGTCATTTGACCCAAATCTCTGTCCTATTGACCAACAAGATGGTCAACAACCAGAACAATAACAAATCCTAAACATTCCTGCCTTGTGACTCACTCGGTTTTCCATTACCGGCCGAGAGGAACTGGAATCCAACCCATTTCTCCACTTCATTCTCGATCTGACCTCACAACATCGCATATCTGGTAAACTGACTCCCATCTCCAAGCTGTCCGCATCTCCACACCGAACACACAACACTGCTCCTGAATTCCCAGGGGCTATCTAACCCAGGATTCCATCACTAGACACATGCACCGATATCCATCTTCCAGTCCGTCAGCTCATTCTCCTGCACACCTAAATGCACATACACACACACATGCACACACACGGTTGATTAGTCTGGGGAATTTCATCAGCTTCGTCTCCTAGCAGGACTGAGCTCCTCTAGAGAGCTTGAGGCTGTCAGCACACGCAGGTGGGGCACGCAGCCATTACTCATTCAATTATCTGCAGCAAGTTTATTTCGGAGTGCAACAGAGATAGAGCCTCATTTCCGAGTCTCTGTTACCTTCTCCAGAGAGGCAGGTTAATGTACAATCATGTGGTGTTTCCTCAACAAATGAATTAATGGTTGCAGGAAGTATGCAAGACTTGGACATAGTTATTTTTTTCATCCAAACCACAATACACAATACATAAAAGTAAATACTATAAAGAACCATATTTGTAAAGGAGATGTTTGTGTGAAGAAACAAGAGGGTCTAATGCATGAGTACAGAATATCTTCACCCCCGTGGACCGGCCTGTTCACAGCCAATGAGGATTTTAACCATGTAGGAGGTGAGGAAATCCTTACACAATTGGTGCATCTGTAGAGCCTATCAGGATCAGCCTATAGTACGAAGGTGGCCCTGACCATGGCGTGTACGATCAGTGCACATACAGTGTGTAACGAGGGCGATCGATGACCTGCCTAGTTTTCAACTAACTTGGTTCAAAACAAGAGAAGGTCTGAAGGTGTGCCTGTCCTCCTGAACCCCTCGAGCTCTTTACTGTTGAGCTGTCTCCTGGGCTCCTCATTAATTTCTGACTGGGTTTCTCGCTGCAGCAAAGCCAGTGCACAGCACCCTTTTCCCCTGACAAGAAGCACCTGGGGGAAGGCTCTGATGGGGATAATCAAAGCCTTGGCACAAATCTGGGGTTAAAACCTGGGCTTTCCACGCTTCTTTCCCTCAGGTTACCTCACACAATCAAAGCAGCAGCTTCACAACTTAGCTAAAGCGACTGGCAGGATTTTACAGAGCAGGGTTTTCTCTCATCGGTGAAGACTGAAACAGAATTGCTTTTACGGTGCAGTTTGTAAGTATTTGGAAAAATGGCACTTTTTTTACTTGAACTCTCAATTGATTTGAAATGGAATAATAGCCATGAGGTTAAATGTATAACAAGAGCCGCGAGTCCTCTGTGGTTCACCCAAGATAGATAAACTGGATGAATATAAAAGACACCAAAATACTGTGCTGTAATGAAGACACAAAAATTGGTTTGTCCAATTGGCATGTACTGTGCACTGTAAACTCTGCATGTTCTAGGCACTATGATTTCCATGACATAAACACAGATGGAACTGTGAAACTGAGGTATTAAAATGAAGAAAGAAAAAAAATCATGTCATGCTGCCGTTTACACCAGGCTATCCAGTCTTGTGGGTAGACTAGCTGGTAATTAAATGAATATTAAATACAATTATGCTAAACATCACTCAGATTAGAGAAAAAAATGCATAGGCTATAGTAAAGAAAGGCAGTTGAATGGTTCTCCCATGAGAAAACATCAAGTTTTCAAACACCACAAAATAGCCGATGGTATGTAGAGCACTTCTGTAATAGGGCATGATTTCAAACACGATCCTGGCCTGTTGGGAAAATCAGTTGCCTTAAGCAAGATGCAAGAGTAAAACCTCAAATTTTAAATCAGAACTAAGCTCTGAAAATGTTATATGTAGTACATAGTAAATTAAGTATTTTCTTTGTTTTTAATAACTGCCATAATAACATTCACCATCTTACCAAATGGTTTTACCCTGTATTTGGACACACTCAGTAACAGCATTAACTTACACGCACTTACACCAGAATATAAAATACAGGTGAAAACCCCAGGTAAAGGTAGCCTGGGGGAATGGCAACACACTGGCAGTAAGTGAGGGGAGGGAAACATGGTCAGTATGCAAATAGATAGTTTCACTCAATTAAACACTTGATGTGACAATTGAATAAATTCAGCTTTACTCAAAATATGCCAAAACCTTCATCTAACACAAAATAAGAGTTTGTGTCACGACTTCTTATTTTTGAGTTAGTCTGATTATCAGTGTAAGCGACGTCTTTAAGTGAAGAGGTTTGTGGTACTAAGGTTAACTTAATATTTAATTATGTGTAGTGAGGTAAATCAAATCTTGTCCAACAATGAGGAAATAGTTGCTAAAGAATTGCTTCCTCATACATAAGAATACAACACTAAAACAACTAATACCTTTGAGATCCTGCAAAGCTCTCATTGCCCCTCCTGTCAATACAATGCATCTCAAACATGCCCTGAGAGAAGCCAGTATTTGAACCGGTACACAAAACTCAAATTTCTTATAAGCCGGCAATCTCCGAAACCATTTTAGTTATTGTTTTCTTTTTTTAATCAGGAGGCCGAGCCCGAAATTTCCGAAATTCAGCAAACAGATGGCTCTTGAGGAAATGAAAGGGCCTAAATATAGGTGGGTGGAGGCAGCAGGGCATTCTTTATGACACTAATTAACAGAGACAAAGACCCTGTTCATTCTGACAGGGGGTGACGTAAAAGAGAAAGACAGGGAGAAGACACTTGTCCCTTCAGCAGCAATCTAGATCATAGTCCCACACACCTGAGGTTATGATTCTCTGCTACCTGCACCACTGTTGAGCAGGATGTGAGAGACTGAGAGCGAGTGTGAGAGTGTGTGGGACATGACAGCTGTATGCGTGTGGACATACTCAGTCCTTGAACTGGTCTGGCACTGGTCAGGCACTTCAGCCCCCTGTGAACGAGGTCAGAGTCGAGGGGTGCGAGGGCTATGCGCTGAGGTCTGTCTGACCACAGCAAAAGTGAGGTGTTTCTAAATGTCTTTGCTGTTCATAAACTTAAGCACATCATTACAGGAGTTAATGGACAATGCATTTAATAAAAGTGGTAAAACCACTGTACCGCACAGCCTCTCGTGGCTTATTACTCCTAAGGGGAGCAGTTTTGAATGTAACAAATGCCTCAAATACAAAAAAGATCAAATAAAATTATAAAGTATAAATTTGGTCTCTTCACTACTCATATTGCAGGTCTTTGCTTTATTTTTCTTCTGTTTGGGGATAGTGCAGATATATTGTCACTTTTGCCATTCATCTTTAGATTTTTTTTAAGGGTGGGTGGGTCATTTTATAATAATAATAATAATAATAATAATCCACATAAACAATACTTCATCCCACAAATATAGCTCATTAACAGTAGTCCATGGTTTCCAATCAACATAATGATCACAGATGATTCAGTGAACCGAAAAAAGATTTTTATTACCTGGCATACTAACACAGTGCACAGCAGAAGAGTATGGTTATGTGTGTGTATAATCAAGTATTCTACAACAGTTAGTCCGGCCACACAAGCTGACTGGTCTAGAAACTATCTAATAGTGTTGTTAACAGCATGTTGTTGTTTTTTTTTTTTTCCAAATACTGGATCACTCCACTGAGCGCTGTATCTATAAATCTTATAATATCATATATAAAGCAAAGTAGTAACATAAAATGTTCTGAGCAAAAGAAATCAAGAATGACCTCAAATGAAGCTAGAAAGACTAAGACAAGACAATAACTAAAAACAAAAACGGACAGAAGTTGGAAACTTGCCAGTCTATGTAAGGAGCTGGAGAAGAGGCTACAGGCAGTGCGGAGTTTGTTACTGTGACGTAGCAACAAGCTAAAGGCGGAAGGAAATGCTAACGTCCAACTTTATTTACTTTCCGAACTGCTGTATAAAAGCAACACTACTATTGTGTCTATTATAGAAAGAAATCTGATTGGCTGAGCCACGTTCAAAGCGGTCATTAAATAAATGTTAAAGGAATGTTCCTTGAGGAACTTTTGGAGGTTCTACAGTTTGAAACTGTGGAGGAACCTGTGAAGATGCTTTGAGGAACCTTCAAGAACCTTTTTTTTATTTATTTATTTTAATAAAGAAAAATGAGACCAAATGTTATAACAGTGTAAATGCATCTGTCTCTCCAAAACACATCAACAAGTATAACAAGTGTATTTGTATATTCCGTACCTCACTGTATTCGGAGTGGCATTTGACTACTAAGTGTGAATGCATGTGGCTAAACTCTTCTGAGGATACAATCCAGATCTAGACTAACCAGGTGTAAAAGGTGTCCAACAGAACTTTAAGAACAATCGCCACTCTTGTTGAATTAGACAAAAAAGGTGAAAAAAAGGATTAGACTCTTAACAAATAACTTTATCAAAACCTTTTTCATAAGTATGAAGTTAACCCGAGGGGCAGAACAGAGAACAGAGGGGCATATTCTCTGGTAATTGAAGTTTGTAACGACACTTTCTGTCCACCAGCGGTCCATAGGCTGTTTGAGGGACCAAAAAGCACATCTAAGATCTTTCTTTAGACACTTATGTGAGTCTGGGCCCAGATTTTAGAACACAATTGACATAATACTTAGGAAAATGTACCTAGACTTAGGAAATCTCTAATTTAATAACTTCTACCTCTAACTGATCGTTTTATAGCATCCATGGAATCCAACAGGCCCATGAGAATGAAGTCAGACATTTATTGAATGTGATGACCTGGATGTTGTGTTCTGAATTCTGAAATAGGACATTAAGTGAATCAAATTACGGATTCAAAACAGGCACATCCTGTTGTATAAATCGGTCCAGGCAAATAAGACCTACTAACCAAACATTACTTTTGAATTTCTTAAAAAAAAAATAATAATAAAAAAAAAAATAAAAAAAAAAAACACCTGTACAGTGTAAAAATCGCAGTCATCTACCAAACACTGTAGTGCTAATACCACTCGTAGCCTCGCCAGTTCCTCAAACTCGGATGGAGATGGAGGATAGAATCCTCAAGCAGTGCTTTCTGATCTACTAATCCTTTGTTGTGTTGTTTCAGAGTTGGTAAGCCCTGCTTAGAGTCCTGCTGTGCTAGATCGCCTTCTCTTCCTCCCTCCCTCTGTCTCTCTCTGTCTGCTTGCTCCTCAGGCTTCCTCCCTGAACCTCTCTGGCTGCTGTCATGTCTCTAAGGTCTTGTTAGAGAATCAGGGCTATTCGTCTCTATAATCAGACTTAGTTGAAAACTCTTTTGCAGCCTCAAAGCCAAGCCCTGTGTGTACTGCACTGCCTATATACATGGCCAAACCAACCACAGAAACCGCAACACACACAAAACACTCTTTTCTACTTTGCTGTTATGCAGAAAGCTTGTTTAGAAACCTATTGGCTTAATTTCCGCCAAAGGTGGGAGTTTATAAAGAGAAATATACGGAGTTGCTGCGTTTTCCCTTTGCTGGTCTGAATTGCACAAAACCTCAGTCTCAGAAAGTAGAAATCCTACCTCTGGAAAGCTCTGCTGCTGGATGAAGCCAATTTAGTCCTGACTGACATGCAAAAACACCCAATCACAGCCCATCGGTTTGACGTGGCATGTAGGGACAATAATCCGGGTATCACGCCTTTTACACCTCACAGCCTATTATACCACAGTTAGAGGCTTTCTCTAACGGACTCCCGTTAACGGCCCTCCGAAGACATCTCTGCAAGTATCATGCCTGTAACCTAGCAACAACAACAAGAAGTCATCACCAGTAATACACCAGAGTTCATGCTGTGGTGGATGATATGGCACAATATTTAAAGGCATGTTCTCGATACACAATATTTGGCAAGATAGTCATGACCCATTTTGTTTTCTTATCATTCATAGAGACAGAAGTCTGGTCTCATATGTCCGGAAATAACTGCCAGGTGGCGTTGCAAAGATGGCCGCAGAGCAGATGAATCCAAACCAGACATATTTAAAATTGTCCTTTGGCCTTTGTAATGGAAAAGGAAACAATATGTAGGGTATCTGTCAGGATACTGTTGCTCACACACACCTGGTCATATGTGGATCTACTTTACACATCTGGAGCACATGGTAAAGCCCATGAAGTTGAATTTGGCAGTAGTTATCTTAAATGGTGTGCAGTCACCAGAAATATTGATCCCCATTCTCATTGTTTGCTACTGTGGAAAAAAAAGGGCCCATACCAGCAGATCGCCATAGTGTTACCCCATCCCCGTTCCTGTGCTGCTCTCAAACTCTGTAAATCAATAATAATAATTATTGTTAATAAAATATTGTTAATAATTATTAATAATTTCTTACTCAGAAACTGATGAGGCGTGTGTGAGGGCGCTTGTAAGTGTGCAAGTTTTCAGTGTACAATGGCACAAACTAGCTGTCTCTTATGTTTGTCTCATTTGGTTTTTGTTTTTGTACTGGTACTCCCTGTTGGCCGAAAGTGACTTCCGCATGGCTCTGATAAAAGTCTAAATGGCAGCTAACCAGGCTTTCTGGGCTGGCTGCTCAGGACTCTACATTGTGGCTTGGATCTGTTCACAGCCTGCTGTCTTAGTGACTCTGCATCACAGCTTGAATGGTTTTTCAGGCTCTCTCTATATCGCAGCGCAGATTTTTCAACAGCCCGCCACAGGAACAACGCTGCATCACAGCCGGGACATTTCCTTGAAGGACTCCCATTCTGGCCGCTGGAGTGACCGTACACTGTTAATAGCATAATATCCTTGAGGAACTTTTGGAGGAACCTCTTTAGGTGCTTTGAGAAAACTTCAAAAAAAGGTTTTTAGAAGAAAATGGTTCCTTGAAGGTTCCTCAAAGCATCTTAAGAGGTCCCTCCACAGTTTCAAACTGCAGAACCTCAAGGACCTTTTAAAAGTAAACATAGCTCAAGGCCTCTCAGGCCAAGTAGGACTTTTCCCTCCACACCTTTAAGGACTCTTTCTCTCTGGGCTGGCTAAGTGGCTTTACATCTTGGTTTGGCATTTTCCCCATCTGCTGGGAAACTGTTTTTCCTGCTTTTCTTTAATTATTATTAATATTATCATCACAGTACATCCAACAATAAAGGCAGCAACATGCATTGAAGAGTTGGACATGGACAAGCACACTTTGCATCTACTGCATCCAATTTTTAACTAGAGTTAAAGTGGACAATCCTGAATTATCTGAATGTAGATCTCTCTAAAACACACATGCTATAAAGCACAACACTAGAGAATCAACACACTGAATCAATGCTCAGTCTGTCCCAGGAGATGGTAAGTCAGTCATATTATTGCAGTGAGCAGCTGGCTGCCATCATTAAAGAGATGGAGCAGTCATCCTAAAGAATTTGATGTTCTACTGGAACAATGTCTTTGCAACACCAGCTTCATCACCACAGACCAAAGCGCGAGGGGATTTTTCCCAACCATTTTAGTCCATCTCCATTTTCTAAGCTGCGATTTGTGAGATTAATTGATTAACAGGGGTGTCGTCTGAATTCCACAGTCTTGATGCAAATGTGAATTAAATAAATAAGCTCAGAGTAGATTGAAAAAGCTGAGGATTCTTACACAGTTCATTCCCCACAATTAAACCCCTGTGCCCTAAAATGAAGGAACAGATGACACAATAATTGGATTTAAATTAAAAAAACATTCTGTAGCCAGGGAGGGTAATGTGTCGAGGAAAATGCATTTTCAACTCTCCGCTCCACAACATTCAGTCAGTACTCGAAAGGCTGAGATTCATAAAGCTTCAAACACTCTGAGCTGAGTGTCTGATGAGACTGAACATGCTATTAGCACATGGGGTAAATTCTACACTGTTAACATTTCTCATGCTTGATTAAGTCCTTATAATTTTCATGTTAATCATGGAAGTGAGCACTGGGAGAAAAAAAATGGTAGGAGTTGTGTCTGCTTATATATATTTGATCAGATGCAAGTAGAATTACTTGACTGACATTTTGTAAAAGCTTCGATAAGAAAATGTCTTCTCTGTGCACTTGTATTTCAAACTACATTCAGCTAATGAGTTCAAGCCTAAACGAAGTACCAACAACCTGAAACCATGATGTTAGGATACAATCTCCAGGCCATGTTGTGCATAATACATGCAAGCTGTAATTGAAATGAATCCCTTCGCTTTTTAGGGGACTCCTGAGTATGACCATTTGTTCCCCTTAATGTCTGAATGATAAAATTGAGAGTGATTTTAAGGGCACTACAGTCTCCCACAATACACTCATCATTTTTCGTAAGCTCTGTAGATCAGCTCTACGTGTCTCTTGTTACTATGCAGTGAAAATAGCACTGCTACATTAATGGCACGATCTAGGCAAAGGCTTTCTGTATAGTGCTGAAACAGGGCTCCTCGACTTAGAGCACCAAAAAGGGTTCTGCTATCGTCTGCTGTGTTAAAAACACCCCAAATGCTGCCCATCATATCGCAAAGGCTCTAACCAGTAGTTGCTGGTCACTGTGGTCATGTTATTGCCACTTCAATGATGTGTCGACCATCACAGCCACCTAGCCAAACACTTAAAATCAAAGGTACTTTAAATAGTTCATTAAGCAATGCCATAGAAGAACCACTTTTGTAATATAGACATGAGAGCAGTAGTAATAACTAGTAGCTGCCGGTCACTGCAGCCATGGATCAAGAATTATAATGTGAAGCTCAATCAAGTTATAAATAAGAAGCCAACTTCAGCCTCACTCAAGCAACTAATGTTGGGTTGTTCATCGACTGGTGAGTAGTGACGCAGGATGATGATGGAAAGGTGTTTAAATGCATTCACTGCCTCAAATATTTCCCTTCTTATAAAGCACTTTATAAGAAGGAGAATCCTATTGTGTCCCCACATAACACATCCAAAAGAATGCACAGTGCATTGAGATTTACTCCATCACTGGCACAATCTAAATGATGGTTGGGTGTTTCAGAGTCATATAGAAGGTCTCAGGTCATTGCTGCCCAGCTGCAAAGGTATTGGAGAGGCCACTGGCTTTCTAATGTCAACTTGCGAGGGGGAAATCTCATCAACTGCATCGTCCCTGGTCTTCCGACAGTAAAACTCAATTTCCTATTCCGCGCATGAAGGCAGATCTTCGCAGCTTTAATATGTGGCTGTGTGTGTGTTTTGTGGTTTAGAGATATTGATGTATTGACGTATTTATACTTCCACTGTGCAGGACTGTAATATACATTGTATTGTGATATATTTTTTAGACCATAATGCTGGACCAGTAAAAATGGATCTATCCAGCAGATTCAGGGAGTACAGATAATAATGGTTCCCATTACAGGTCATTCTAGTGCAAAGTCTAAATATGCAAACCATGTCTATTTCTTCTTCAAGGAGGTTATAGGACCTTAACTCCAAAGTAGATTTAAAAATAGACCATTGTCTACATTTTTGGAGATTCGGTCAATTGTTGTTTAGGAGTTGGGTGGGACTAGACTGGAAGATGCTGACATCAAGTGATCTTGACCTGAATTATTGCAGATTGTATCAGTAGTTTTTAACCACAGTCCCCCCACTACACTGAATACAAATAGGCAAGTGAGCTAGCATTTAAAAATGCCCCTTAACTGTGTTAACATCACTAACGCACAAATTAAATACAAAAGTCCAGAGCCTACTTTACGAATGGTTAGTTTCATAATTTTTCACACAAGATAAACTAGGCTTTGGGTTATTGAAAGTTATTCCTCTCTCATTTTTTTTTACTGTGGTGATGCTAGGAGTTGCTGTACAGAGTGTGCAAGTAAATAAACTAGCCATCTTCCTAATCTAGTCTGTTAACTAGTCTAATTTAACCGACACATGCTAGCGTCTCTTGAAAGATTTGTCGACCATCAAAAGGTAAAAACAAAGGTACTGAAAACAAAGCTTTTCATGAATTATTTGCTGAGCTTCACGAAAACGGCTAAATGTGAAATACCTCCTTACTCTCTATATAGTGAATGACCTAGGTCATAAAACTACAACGTCCACACACAGACAGCGCTAAACTTCGGACGGTGACAAAGGGGAAAAAAAATTGGTTTATCTACCAAATATATATATTTTTAAAAAACGGAAAAAAAAAACATTGTAAATAAATATTAAAAAAAAAAAAAAAAAAAATTGGTTGGCTGTCACGGGGTTGTAAACATTGCGTTGGCTACACCACTGTCCACCTTCCACGAGCAGGTAGCTTTTCTAGCTTTTATGAACTGGCTTAAGTCAAAGATCTTCAATTCTCAAATCTTCAGGACCACAGTTTTATATTATTTGTATTCGAGTCAACAGCCCCTTTATTTTAAGGTTTCCTCTAGTAGGAACACTAAGATGTCTAAGGTATGGGATACTCAAATGGACAGTCTGACTGCGAAATATGACACTGAAAAGGAGCACTTTCACCAGGTCTCTAAGAATAGCTCTATCCCCAGAGAATTTAAGGTAGGGATGATGATTTGACTGCAGGCTGAGCTCAATAAGAGAAAGTCATCTATTTTTCAGCAGGCTCTTCCGTCTCCACAATCAACAGGGAGAGGCGACTGGGTCTTTCGATCACGTCAAGTCAATTAAACAAACAATTTGGGCCAAGGTCCATCTGAGGCTTAGCTGCTGCAAAATGGGGCTGCGCGTGGGATGCTCGCTTCTTTATCAGTGCCTGGCCAGATGAAATTCTGTTCTGTCCCTTTTTTTTTTTTTTTTTTTTAAACTGGCCTCACTAACACTAACTCATTACTCCCAGCCTCGTCAGCCTTACACGCCTGGTGGTGTCTAGGCAACAGGCTGAGCTCTCCCCTCCTGCTAGCAAACCCAGGGAAGTGTGACACCTGTTGACATGTGGACAGAACACATGAGGATATACAATTGAATTTGGGCCCAAAATGAAAACCAGCACAAATCTCCTCAGCATTTCCTGAGATTGCATTTGCAGACTGCATTTGAAAATGAAGGGTGAGGTAGGACTCATACGCCTTCGGAGGTTGGTTTCTGGGGAAGTGCAAATCATTGTGATGGATTCAGTTGACCTCGGCTGCTTCCAGAACAAATGACTGAATCGCTATTCATTCAACAACAAGTGCACAGTTTTAGAGCCCTGTAAAAACAGCATTTGGCTGGAACTCTGGAGCTGCAGTCATGTGGTTTTTCATCCTCCTTGCTCATTTGTGTCTAATTATGTCAGCAAATTAGACTGAATAACAGTGCACAAAACAGCAGAATATCAATAAAGTTGGAATATTAGCATATTCCCAAGACGACTTCTTGCTGTTGTTGTAGTCAGTGTGGTTTATAGTGACAGGACTAGCAGAGACAGATGGGGGTAATCAGAGTGACAGCAGCAGGATGCTGGATCAGGGGACAGCTCTGTGCCTCTGTCACTACACCAGCACCAGCTTATAGGAGCTGACACTCTGTGTCCCACATAGTGAACCATGTCACTTATGAGTGGGGTCAAAGCCAGGGTTCAGTGTTAACAACCAGGAGACTCTGCAGCTTGTCGGGGTACAATAATTCAGAGCTAAGCAGCAAAACAGTCTCGTTTCTAAACCATCTTACCACACAGGCAATTTAAGATCACCAATGCAAATGTTGTAAGGTACTCCAAAAAAGACTTCCAAAGTCCCATGGAGTACATTATTAAAACTATTGGTATGATACTAAAATGAAGTGCCATCAAGCACAATGTGGATGAAAATACATGTATGAATATAAATGCTCAAAATCTATTGATTTAGACTCATCTCTCAGAACTGTCAGACTGATCTGAGCACACCTGGCAGACAGCTCTCAATTCTAGACTCCTAGCCTGCTGCGCAGCAGAACTAAACACAAGCGTGCAAGTGAAATGGAGAAAAATGAGTGAAACTGGCTCTACATAAGGACCAGCTTACAGATTAGCAAACATACAAAACAAGTGTGTGCTTGTTAGGTTTGACTGAGTGACATTGTGAAGAATGCATGGTTCTGTTAGAATGGTATGGGCCTAATGGGCCGAAAACAAAAGTCTTGTGATTGGTGAGAGTACTACTTATGCAAGCATTACCCAAGATTGGGACTTCTCGATTTACACTGTTGGGTTTTGCTTGTTAGGTTTCTCTGAATGAACTAAATAAAACTATAAGGAAGGCACAGCTTTGTTAAACCTGTGTGGGCTGAGAAAACACCTCAGATGTATCACTGATGGAACTGAAAATTGGGAGCTCCTAGTTTGTTGGGTTCACTTTAGTTTACTTCTTAGCTTATGCTTGTTTGCAAAACAACTGAACTGAGTGAAACTAAGGAACACAGTTTTTCTTAAGCTGTATGGGCTAACTTATGGACTACTTACCCAAGAACATGATTAGCCTCATTACCATCATTAATATAATACAGACATTAGGCATTAGATAGGTCACTACTGAGGTTTTGATAAATTTCAAAACAGCTTTTTGGAAAAAGATAAACAAGAAAGCCTCTAAAAACACTTTAAATTAACATAACATTATCTGTAGGGGGCTCAGAGTGGCCCAGTGGTCTAATATGATGGGACTATAGTCCTAGAGTTGTGAATCTGCATCTAGAGCCATCAGCAGCTGGGGGTCTGTGCTCTCTCTGGGTGGGTAGATGGCACTCTCTCCCCTCAGTACTCTTAAGCACTGTCCGGCACAGGCGTCTTTTAGCTGGCGTGGTGGAGCTGGGGCCTGGTATTTGCTGGCAGTGCCACACCTTCAGCAGTTCTGAAAGAGGCGGTGGCTGGGTTTGCATGTATCGGAGGAGACGCGTGTTAAGTCCTTACCCTATTAGTGTCGGTATTATTGCTAGTGCTAGGGGGAGCTACGACTGGCAGAAAAAGGGAAAAATTTGAGAAACAAATTATTTGAAAATGTTTACTATAAAAGAAACCAGTTGGATAATTTAATATTGAAATGAATTGAGTTTAAGTATTTGATACAACTGTAAGCACACACAAACAACAGAATACAGTAACAAACTTGCATGTGTAAGGCCAAACAATGTATGGTCAAGCGAGGTCAGCGACCTTAGCTGAGCCTCCTAATCATCATCATCATCATCATCAACATGCAGATCCACCAGCTCCAATCAGAACACACAAAGGAGCACAAAAGCCTCTGGGCTACTTTCCACCTCCAACACTCCTGATCCGTTTCCCCTTAACACTCCACAGCTGCATCTTCCTACTAGCAGGGAGGAGGGTCTGCCTAAAGGCTTTACTCACACAGTAACAATATTAGATTCCCACAGCATGCAAGCTTCATTCCCGAGAGAACAGCAAACTGAAAAGGGGAGCCCCCCCTCCCCTGCCCCCACCCCATCGTGTATTCATCACGTGTCCTCTATTAGATACCTGCGTAGCACAGTAAACACCTAAAAGGCCAGGTGGGATCTGTGTGTGAATGTGTGTTTGCTCTCCGCTTCCCATGTTGAGTAAGCTGTGGGGGGCGGGATGGTGGTGCAGGGGGGCTATATGAGCTGGGAAAAGGGCAGAAAGAGAGAAAATGCTATCTCTAAGCTACCATGACCTTTACACTAAAGGGAAAAAAGCACAAAGCCAGGCCTCTGGCAACGGCCTACAGAAAGCCCAAATTATTTACTAATTATTCCAAAATCATTCTGCACGCGGTGCGCTGTGTAGCCATTGTCCCAGCTCCTGCCTTGCAGTGTATGCATCAGCATGCACAGGACAGAAATCTGACAACTTGACCTTTTGTGTGAGATTGCTTTTGCCCACTCATTAGCATGAGGGCTCTAAAAAAGAAGAAGGGGGGGGGGGGGGCAAGAGGGCTCTGACTATGCGTTAATGCACAATGCAATTCTGGGCAGACCAACAAGAGAGTCATTCAAACAGGAGAAAGATATTTGTGAGGCTGAAGAGAGTGAAATTATATGAACTGCATAGTTTTATGGGGTTTAAATCCAAGTTGTATGGGCCCAAAAAATGGGATTGGTGAGGCTACTTCTTATGTAAGCATTACCCAAGTTTACTGCTGTAAAGCTTTTGCTTGTTTCATAAGTGTTTGTTTCACAAACAAATTCTTCATGGAAGAGTCAAAAGAAGGAAATCTTAACCGTGACCTTGTCCCAAAATGTAATTGTTTAAAATACGCTACAGAACATCTAGAGAAGACAGGTGAGATTCGGAAACCAGTCCTGTGGGCTGATGAAGTTGAAGAGGCTGAAGCTGAAAAGAGTTTAGCAGGATAATCCAATATATACCTTTTTGTGTAATACAGTCCAGGCATCTTAATTCGTCGACTGATTGAAAACTAAGCATATTGAATGCTCAGAATAATACATGCATCTTCATTGCTTTAGTGATTCATTTTATATTAGTATTTTTCTCAAAAGGAGTACTTTTTGCTACGGATAATCAGGACAGAACTGTGCAAAACCCAGTGGTTTTCCCTCTAATTCTTACAAAAGAAACATAACAGAAAAGCAAAGAAGTAAACATCAGTCAGCAGGATAGTGATGTAGGGGGCATTTGTCCCAGGCCCTGCAATTTAGGGTTCCCACAAATTTCACCTAAAATGCATAACTAGCAATTCAAAAATATTTACAATATTCTGTAAAACATTCTGGGCGCATGCTAATTTAATAAATGGTTGTATCTGCAAAGTAAAAACATTTAAGATTTGTGGGATTGCAGTTGTGATTCACAGGGTTAACTATATTTTAATAACCTAGTGGTGCCAAGTCTGACCTCCCATCTATCCAATAGCATCTGGAGCTTCAGCTCGCCAGGGTTAGCGTTAGCTTTAGCTCGCCAGGTTGCTCTGACTCGAAGAGAGGGGGGAGCCGTGTTAGCCATATGATTGGTCAGGGTTATGCATGACCTCTTCTATTCACTGATTAGAAAGACATATCAGTTTCAGCTTCCCAGTTTTAAGGTTTGTTTTCAATGAGAAAGACGTGTTTTGCTATTTTGTTTGTGTGCAGTGTACCTTGTGTTTTACATTTACATTTACAGCATTTAGCAGACGCTCTTATCCAGAGCGACTTACAAGGTAACTCGTATTACAGAGGAGGGCCAATGTAGTGTTAGGAGTCTTGCCCAGGGACTCTTATTGGTGTAGCGCAGCATACGGTCACCCAGACTGGGAATCGAACCCTGGTCTCCCACATGGTGTAATAGCTCACTGGCTGCTAGTGGTTTCATCTGTTGTGCCACACAGTTTTATGTGTCTCTTTGCGCAGCATGCAGAGCCTTGCATTCCTTAGCCTCCAGCCAAAAATGCTTTGATGCTTTCCTTATCTATTATCAACCTAGTTTAATGTGTGCATTACTGTCTGCTTTGTGCACCCCTGCCACAAAATACCTGTGGCAATGTTGTGTTGCGCAGGTATCGGGTGCACTTCTGAAGATTACCCCCCCCCGTGTGAGAACAGAGCTAAAGCACTGCAAATAAAACTTACTTTGTAGGGAAGAAACAGGGAGTTAACACAGGCAATCAAACTGGCTGTGTCTTCTGCATCAGGCTGACCACTGATTATGATCTAATAAAGAAAGAGAGAGACAGAGGGAGAGAGAAAGAAGGAAGGAAGGAAAGAAAGAGAGGAGGTCAGTTCTTACTGTTGCAGTAATGAGGTGGGCAGGTGTGCTGAGGATAAGGCTGCCCTTGCCTGGACCTCCAGTTTGTTATTTCTCCGCCTCAGATGACTTCTCCTGTGCTCATAACAATTTCAACAGCTTTTACAACATAGTGGCAGAGGAGGAAACTTTGGAGAAAGTGTCTTTACTTGGAGACTGACTTGCAGCACAACTGCCAGCCAGGCATCACTATGCCTGGTTTACGTGTGGCTAAGATCCTGGTTATATACCAGGTGTAGAGATTGTTGGAGAGGAGATGTGAAGAACATGATTAGAAAGGGTTTTTGGAGGAGTGGGGTGTCTTTTTTTATATATATTTATATAACCTCATATTTAGGTCCTAATGTTTTCACATGACCGCCATTTCCTTGGGATTAATGAATGTAGGGCTGTGTTCGAAAGTGCCCTGGTCACTATCCCGTACATATGAAAATCCATATGTTCACACTATTTATATAGAGCACTATTATGGGGACATAATTCAACAATTACTAAAGATTTTCGTAGGCCTCGTTCGGTGTGTGAAATTGCACGCCAGTACTCCTCATAGAAGCTGCGCACAAATCTTCAAACCAAACAACTCAATGAACTATGGGTATTTCATGTCTGCTAGTATACACTGTTTGTAAACTACCTATTACACTGCAAAGGAATTCTACACAGTGTTCAACACTGGCCAAATCTCCAAAGTACTGCACTATATAGTGAATAGGGTACAGTTTCGGACACTTAGCTTACAGCTTAGTTGTACCTATCCTTATCCTAGGACTACATCTTCTGTTGACTCAATAAACTGTGGTGAAAACAACAATACATACCTGTTTAAAAGTGTAGTGGTGTGCCATGAGGCCTCGGACCATGTCAGGAAGGGCGATGGGAACCTTAGCTAGCCTATCAGCGAAGGCAGTCATCAGCTGTTGGGAGCGCTGCATCCACTCTTGGTTGCCAATTAAGTGGGACAACCTTAGCAAATTCATTGCAGACACAGAGTTTGCACTGGGCTCTGCACCATCCTGATCTAGAGAGAAAGAGGGACATGAGATAATTCCTTACACCTTTGATAATAAATCACCCTAAATGGTTGTTGGCTTGAACGCATGGTTATAGGAAGAATTCCTATGTAATTAGTATATAATCAACATTCAAATTTAATCAAAGCTTCTACACACTCACACATCACATTCACGATAAACGTTCTTTTGGGGACCAAAGGTGGCTCTTATATGGCATTGCTCTTATTCTTCAGAGTGCAAAGTAAACAGAGGAAATTTATTCTGGTACACTGTAAACAGCTCTGTTCTGGGTAAGTTGAGTGATACTGTAGTGATAATGCAAATTATCAATATGACCTCTGTCTGTTTATCAGGTCGCAAAGGCCAGGAAGTTCCCGACAGGGCAGGTGAAGTAGCTTGCAGTTGTAAGCTGATTGTTTTTATCTGCTTTCTGTGTTTGTGTACATGTATCCTGGGAGAAGTTTCCCGTGCTCCATGACCTCATGCAGACGAAGTTGTGGACAGTCTGGTGGCTAAGAGACGGACTGAAGTGGTGACTGACATACAGCATAACGCTGTCCCAAACAGATGCTGTTGCAAAAGTTTGGAACTCCTGTTTTCAATAAATGTCACAAACCAATTTGTGTGCTTATACAAGACGCTGGTATGAAATGAGGCTTTTGCTCTACAACTTCATGGGTTTTAAAGGTGACTTATTAGACCTCTTTTCTGCAAACACACTTCCTTGGGGTCTGAGAGATGCACTGTTCAGAATACCACAAAGGTTAAGCATCACAGCACCCTTCTCACTCGGTCTAAAGGCCAGAGCACACAGACCATTCTAATGTTGGCAGTTGTTTTTTAGGGTGTTTTGAAAAAGAATGGACTGTGGCACACTGGTCAGACAACTTCCAACAAAAACAGCAGAACTTCATTACTAGAAAAATGAGGAATGATGAAGACGTGTGTTTATTAAGTATATGTTTTAGAGACACTACTTCTATTGCTCTTAAGATAGTGTCTTTAAAAGACAAGAAATGAAAGAAGGATTTCAAGAAAGCATTGTCTTTAAAGAGGACACCATTAGTGGTCTTCATATTTTCAGCTCATGACAGAAATGTTAAGACAAATCTGGTTTTATCGTCTTCATGGTTCGCACAAGAGCTATTTGAAACTTTTGAAATGGGTTACACCGTATATATGTTTTTTTCTACTGAATTGAAGAGATTCTCAAATTCTTAAGACAAATTCTTCTCAACAACAAAAAAATAAACCTGTTACTTTAATTTAGTCGTTCAACAATTAGAACAATTAAAATAATCATTATTTTTCTCTTCCCACATATCAGCCAAGAGGTCCTCTTCTTCAGCGGTCAAAAACAAAAGTGGTCCAAAATCTATTATCAATGTTCTAGCTTAGACCCCCTCCCTCCAGACTTTACTTCTAAATTCACCCGCATTTGTCTCTGTTGTACTAGCTAGCTAACGTTTACTTCACATTGAGGTCACATCTCGCTCATGATGGAGTTCAGTTTTAAATCTTCAGCCGTTTTTTGGGTTGTCTTTTTGCAGTTTGTTGGAGGACGGCCACCCCAGATACCTCAGTGTATGTGAACAATCTAAATCTCTAAAAAGCTGTAGCTCTTTCAAATGTTTAATGCATCCTGAATGATGAATGGAGCTATGGCAGAAAGATGCAGAAGATCAGAAATGGATATATAAATATAAAATTATGAATTTTAAATCAAAATACTGTATATTTATGTAATACTGAATTATTTAGTTCCAATCCATTATTGAATTACAGGGTTATTATTGAATAGCAAGTGAATCCAGACAGTTTGACAGCAGCATATGGGGAACATGTGAGCACAGAGACAAGCACATAAGCACACACTCAATATGGCAAGCATTGTTTCAGAAGATGCAGGCTCACGCATGCTGATCATACAGCCAAGTCATTATGACTCACACACATTGCCTCTGACCAACATACAGACAGCTCTCATCTCAAAGCCCCAAGCTAACGGAATGTAAAATACCTGCAAAGATCAACAACAACAAGCTTTGCAACACTGTGCGAATTTGAAAAGCATAAGACTTGCAGTTTATGCACTACCAGTGAGAAGTTTAGAAGTGGCTGGGTTTGGACAGGGCGTAAAATGGAGAGTGGCATGTGGTCTGGGAGGTAATCCGTCTTCCAGTGACAGTGCACTGAAGGAACTTCGCTCTGACACACTGCAGCTCCTAATGGAACTCTACACACTAAACTCACTGTATACAGGCGCAGTCACTCTGAAAAGACGAAAAATCTCTCTTGCGTCCCTTTTAATTTATCAACGACAACAAGAAAAGCATAACAGTTAGCACCCCCCACCCCCTTATCCGTATCTCGTGGTGTCAGTGTCATTTTCACAGTGCCATCAGTCATAGGCCAAAGCTCGCAGTGTGTTTCTGTGCGTTAGAATCAGCATGCCCCTCCAATTCTTGACGACAAAATATGGAACAGAGTCATTCAAGGCATCAGACAGAGGCTCAAATGCACCAGGTGTTTGTTTCCACACACACACACACACACACACACACACACACACACAAAAGATGGATGAGAAGAACAAAGATCAAAGATCAAAGGGAATAGGATAATCCAAGCAACAAACGAAGGAAGAATAGAATGGAATAAAGAAAACACCATAGGGGCCGTAGGACGGCGTGATGCCGGAGCGGTGCCGGAGTGGTGAAGGATTCCTCAGACTTTGGTAGAGTGCTATCAGCAGTGGGGTGATGGGAGTGCTATGCAGTGGAGTGATGCTGAACACTGAGTGACAGCAGGACATCTCCATCACCCTGTCCAAATGACTCACTCCCTCAAACTCCCACACACTCCCACGTCAATGAGCCCAGCAGTGAAGACATAGCACACACAGTGTGGATGGGTTCAGAATGCACTCACTGTTTAAAAGAAAGGTCAAGACTAAAAGTCTGACATGATATTTGTCAATTATTGATATTTGGAAATCAGAAGTTTGAAATCAATATTTTTTCATTAATATAAAAATCAGTTTGGCTGCAGATAAATGTATAGAATAAAAAATCTATATTAATATGCTATTGCTGAGCAACTACAGGTTTTAATTAACTTAGGAACTTTAAACATGTGCCTGGGATGTTGCTGTAAATGACAGCAGCATGTCTGAGATACCTTCATAACATCAATGGGATAGTTATAATAATGAAAACAACCATACGCTTCAACCAAAACAAAGCATGTTATAACAAAGCATTCTATACAAAGATGATATAGTATACCATTTATAATTTAATAACTTCTTGTTTTCCCCCTGACCACATATTATAAAAATCAACCAAAACCCCTAGGAGTGTAGTTCATATTTTTACACATGTTTATATACATAAACATCTGTTGTGAGTTAAGAGTGTTTACATTTTTTACAAATGTCAATGTATTGAGCTAACGTTTAAAGGACCAGCTTATAGATGCGGTCAATCAGCAAAAGATCTTCTGAAAAGCCACATAATCCAGTACTTTAATCGCTAAAAGTCATTTTGGGCATGTATTTACAGAAATAAGACTGGCGACAGTCTAGGGCCAGTGCTTAGCAACATTAGCCTAGCATGTCCTGTTCTAAACTAAAGAAGGATACTTCAGACGATTGACCATGTTAATATGATTTTTCACCAACCTATTCCTTAAACGCAGCGCTTGTCCATATTTAACAAGGACTGTGCTTTGTCTCACCCTGTTTGAGGGACAGCAGCAAGGTGGGGTCTAAAGGGTCACTAGAGAAGTAGCCACTGCCCTGGGCATCCCAGAAGAGCTGGTCCTGTGTGCGTTGAAGATCCTCAGCCCACTGCAGCCAGTGCACAGTCTGTGTGGCCTCGAAAAGGTCCAAGAGACCACACACCACAAAGGCATAGTCATCCAGGAAGCCTGCGATGGGTGAGGCTCTGGAGAGAGGACAAGGGAAAGTTACCACTGAGTTTGGACCATAAACACAAATAAACATGTACAGACTTTTACAGACAGTTTACAAGCAAATGTGCAAATCCAGTTATCCTGAGACTACATTTGTTTTAGTGAGGGACAACAACAGTTGGATTCATTCTGCATAGCTATTTGGATGAATGGACAGCAGTTTTAAGGGGGTTAAAAAGTGGGTTAAAGCAACTCTCCTTGTTTTATTTTGAACCAGCAATTGATTTAACAACCATTTTATACTGAAAGCAAAATTGCACTTTTGCTGTTGCCTGTCTAGTGCACCCCTAAGTGGTTGAAAATACAGTTCTGCTACATCTGTAACTCCGCCGCAATTAATGATGAAATAATGAGGGCTTTCCCCACTGTTACGTAGCGGTAGGTGGCGACCAACCCCGAAAATAACGGCGATGATTTACAAAGCAGAAAACCTTTTAATGGGCTCACACTAAGCACGTTATGCAATATTCGTCTGGAGCATTGCACTCCCCAAGGATGGACAGAATGAACAGTGATGGACAGAATCCACAATTCCTAACTCAGTTCATCAGGTGTTCTGGGTGCTGTAGTGTCTCCCAGCATGCATTTACCCATTAAACCCTGTCCGTAGGCCACACTGCAGTTCTTCACCCTTACAACTACCCTACTGCCACAATAAGCCCCATGCTTACAAACCCCAAAACAGAGCCCTGTGGGCTTAGCGCACAAAATGTGCTGAGCAAAATGCTCACCAAATATTTTTACAGCAGCTTTTAAATAAGACTAATAACTAAATAATAAACCCAGGGTTCTGTGTGTTAAGCAAATCAACCAAACAGCCATTGGGAAAACTGATCTAACAAACCTCACTGCTAGCCCAGACACTAATCTATAGGCTAATAAAGACAACCCAGCTAGTATTGGTGGTCCAAACAACACAGCTTTTTCTTTGTGAAAGATACAACTCAGTGGAACAATGCCAGTGGAGTGTAGCACACTAATGTGGAACATATGAAGAGACAAAAGTTAAAACCAGAGTGATTGGCTATGCGGGATAACACTGGTCTGCTAAGATGAAAATGTATGGCTATTGGATGCATATTATCACGGCCATGCAAAAACCTTGTATCTCCATTTTGCAGTTTTTAACCTTTTGACATAATGTGAAACTATCAGTTGTTCTTTATATTGTATACACATTTTACGAGTGAACCAACAGAAATGCTCCAAAATCAAAACTTTATAGGAGCAGAAAAAAGTTTAAAGTTTAAAAAATACAAGGTTTTTGTCTGTCAGTGGTGATATGCATCTACAGTTGTGTTTAGAAGTTTACATACACTCAACGTGGACGTGAATGTCATGGAATTATTGGTCTTTCAATCATTTCTTTGCTAATTCAGAACCCCAGAATTTCTTCTTTTTCTATTAAACATGTATGTGGCAACTCATTCAGCCCCAGAAAACATAGATTTTTGTGTTATTTACTATTTCAGCCAGAAACAGACAAACTGAGGCCACTGCTACTGTTTTGTTATTTATTGGGGTGTTTTTTTTGTTGGAGTAACTCTCTCTACTGTCCAGGGAAGGCTTTCTACTTGATGTTTTCTACTAGATTGCTGTGAGAATCTGACTGCATTCAGCGACAAGAACATTCCTCAACTCCTCCCAAAAGTTCAAAGCCCCCTGGATTCAGCACCCTCTATACCTGGCAGTAGGCATGGTGCCAGTAGGTTCATATTTATGCACTTCAGCGAAGACTGTTAACACTGTTACACGCGAACACACTTGCTTTAAAATATTTGGCTCTGTGAAAGTAACCTTTGCTAAAAAACACTTTCAAACAGTCCTAAGATCCTAACAATCCACACCAAAGGAAGTGTGTGTTTTTCCCCCCAAAAGCCTTCTCTCAAGTTATCACGAAACACATCCTTATAAAAGGATTTTAAACTGGAAAACCAGCAGGATACCAGTAGGCATGTTTACAACTGATGTAGTGATTGTTCCATTTTTCATTTTGGCCACAGTGGGCCAACAAGATTCACACACCAAATCGAGGCCACTTCCGTACGATTGGTTACAAAGACTTTAGCATGGTAAAGTGACTCTGACTCACGCTATGTAAATGAGAGGAGTTTCAACAATCGTGTTTTCTTTCTATGCGAGTTCAAGCCCAAAATCACCATGTTATCTATGATGACAACTGCCACCCCACTCTGACTGGTAATTTCGTTCTGTCTATTGCTTTGTTTGGTGCAACATGAGGATTTTGGAAGGGTGCCTTTGGAAGAAAGGAGGAATATCTGAATCATCAAGCTTTTGGTTGGAAGTGGAGCTTTGAAGCACAAGATCATTCACATTCACAGTTGCTTTGTTTTTTTTGTGCATGCTGGTCTCATGGACCATCTGTGCAATCTTCATGATTTCAAGTACTGGAAAAGTATTTGGAAGTGCTAACAGTGTAATGTGTGAAAGAAGGATTTAAGGTGTTGAAGTGATCTTTAAAAATGACTTAATGTACATGTGAAGTACCCTAAGCAGAAACTCATACAGACCAAGGGGCTCAGAGTGAACTCGGAGTGGACTAAGGCACTGTCACTATACGGTTTATCATCAGCAGCCGGAGTCTGAGAGCGCACAATTGGTCTTGGTCTCTCAGGTTGATGGCATTTCCTCGCCACATCATATAGTGATGCTTAGTGGTCCAGTTGACTAAGGCACTGTCACTATACTGTTTACCATCAGCAGCCAGAGTCCAAGAGAGCACAATTAG
Source organism: Salminus brasiliensis (assembly GCF_030463535.1). Taxonomy (NCBI): domain Eukaryota; kingdom Metazoa; phylum Chordata; class Actinopteri; order Characiformes; family Bryconidae; genus Salminus; species Salminus brasiliensis. The sequence goes on from NC_132899.1 coordinate 19,416,530, forward strand.
CCTGGCTCTCTCAGATTAATGACACTTTCTCCCAACATCACTCTGATGAAGTGTGATGTTGGTCAGCACAGGCATCTGCTACCTGTTGTATTGGAACTTTCTTCCAAGTGCACTACAAGCAGCGGCAGTCTTCACTCTCCTAGTGTTGAGGGCATTGATGGTGATCGGGGGTGTTCATATGAATAAGGATAGCCTCCCCCGATGAGGGCTCTTCAAACATGCACTCGAAGAAGCCAGAACGCCAAAGCTAGGAGAACCTTTGAAGTTTAAAATAGGTTAGGTTGTTGATTAAACTGAACGTATCAAGGACTTTTCAGCCTCGGGTCCCAGGCACCTCCAGTGAGGTGTCGGCGTAGATGGCAGAGTGTGAGAGAGCTGATAGTGACAGGACTGAAGATAACATTGTGTTAGGAGAACATGAAGAGAAGGTCTAGTGCTTGATGCCACCTCCACTCTTACAGGTCAAAGTCATTTTTACATAACTGAGATTTCCAGAGACGTGAGAATAGCTGTGTTTGGCATCTAAGAGGGGAAGCTGCCTAGCTATCTGACCCTCCATCTGACCCTGGCATGTCACTGCAGACAGCCGTGAGATTCTGAGAGCTATTAAAATGTTGTGTGAGCAAAGTTGCAGAGTGATTCAGAAAGCAGGGTTACTTTCGCTGCACTGTAAAGGAGGCTTCGCCTCAGGTACATTCTGTTCACAACAAGAGCACCGGGTTCAGTGGAAAAACATGATTCTTCTCATTCGGCAGCTGAACTCGGGGTGGAGAACTGCTACTGAACTTGCGAAAAGACCTGTGAGACAGCAAAAACAAATCAAACTAGGCCAGTCAATTTTTAATGAACTGCTCGGTGCCTCGATTTTCCATTCCTTCCTTCTCCCGACTCCCCAGGTGATGTACCCTCGATAAAACGCAGCTATTCCACAGCCTTATCTCCTAATCTCAAAACAAACAAACAAAAAAAACCTTACCTCGATCTCTCCTGGGGAAAGGGTAAACAACCGTGCAATCATTTAAAATCAATATACACAGAACTACACACAAGGTCTGATAGGTATGTAAACACAAACGAGCATGTGAAGAAAGTGCCTTTGCAATTACAGAAGTGCTAAAAAGGCCAGATGCTTCAGGTCCACGTTACCAGCACTATACCCTTCCGGATATTCCCCAAATCTAGGCACTAATTTCATCTGTGCGAGATGTTCCAGTTGACAGAGATCGCAGGGAATCTGCCTCCTTCTTATCAGATATTAATTCTTATCCCGCTCATCTCTGAATGTTTGATTTGGCTCTCGAGAAGACTTTAATTTGCCGTGTGCAAAATTCACGAGGAGGAACAGACAAAAGGGAACGTTTCCTTGTAAGGGTGAAATTGAGCGGAGCAGATACACAATCAGCAGACGCGCTACAGTCTCCCCTCTCCTGTAATTTAATCATCTTGGAGCTCACCCGGGCTTTGAGAGTCTCAGTTATTACTCTCAGAGAAGGGAAATCCTCCAGAAACAGATTAAAAGCAAATTAAAAGCAGCCCCGCATCCAGTTTTTCAGCAAACTGCTTCTCTAAACAAACAGTGCTGCACACAGCTACTCCTGAGAGCGAGACAGCACGCCAACTCTCTGGACTGTAATCATGCTATTTGCAAATATAGTTCCCTATACAGGACCTACTGTTCAGTTTTCATTTGTGTAAAATATTGGCACATCAAGTCATGCAAAATGTGCAATACAACATTAAACAGTAATACTATAAACAGCCTCAGTGGCACCAGTTACCAAAAGGCAGTGCTGTCTGGACTAGCCGCTAACGCCAGTGTAATGGAGTCAAACCTCACATTTAGCATCACATTATACTCACTTCTTACCCATTAGAGGTAGAGCTGGGCAATATGATGATATTTTATAGTATCGTGATAAATTGTTATTGTGATAATATGCTATTCTAAGCATATGGAGGACACAGTTAGCGCTTCACAAACACTGATCAGCTGCAGGTTTCATTACAAGCACTGTAATTAGACTGGTTTAATTAGATGAAGTGCAGCAGATGTTGAATAAAAATCACGGTATTCAGTACGGGAGAGTATCTGAAAAGTAGTTTATAAGAAAAACTCCTGATCACTGCCCTCTACAACAGACGACTCCAGTAACTAAAGCACAAGACCTCTTAAGTTCCTGTTAGTAATGAAGGTCGACTACAGCTGGTAGCTTCTAAAAAGTGTTTGTTTGACAATATTTATTGGCAGAGGTGGCAGAGGCACAAGAGCCTTGCTTAGGGAGAAGTGTAAACACTCCAGTTTAAACATACACTGGTTAAAGTTGAAGTATGGTTTATGTTTTTAACTCAAGTATAAAAATACACACTCCTAAATGTATGCAAGTTAAAAAAGTAAACATTTCTTAAAAAAAAAAAAAAAATCTTCCAAATATTTTTTTAAATAAAAAAAAAAAAATGTTCTGCTCTGTCAAAGCCAGAAACCTGCTTCTCAGACCACTAAAAAAACCAGCATTCACATGACTACATTATTAACCATTAACTCATATTGAACTGGTGGAACTAATAAGCAAAAGTAATCAATATTAAACACTGTTAGTTCGCTAGGCAGGTGTGTTTGACTACATTAAGTATAGTGGGGAAAAGAGGAGCAAACATTGTAGCTTAACCAGACTGTTAAATTCAGCAAAGCTCCTTAAGGTATCTGATTAGAAACTGCCTAATTAAAAAACCTTTAACTAAAAATTTTAAGTAACGAGTCTGTTTTGAAAATGTAGTGAGTAAAAGTGTGAAGCAATCCCCAGGACACTGTACCCATACCAGCTGTTAAGCATGGTGGTGGTGGCAACATGCTTTGGGACTGTTTTGCTGCAAGTGGATCTGGTACAGGGCAGGAGTGAGGACTGAAGAAGGTGGACTTCCTCAGAATCAGATTGACAGCAAACACTATTCATGTTGAACTGGCCGGTGCGGTTTGTCACAGAATGGCACTGGTGAGCAACCAGTAAACAAGGCAAGAGAAATATTGTTCATTAACGTGTGCTTACAGGAAAATGTGCACAATCAGGGATGTGGAGCTGACTCTATAAGTAACTGATGAATACAAATGAGAGGGTACCCCGCCATAATAAGGGCAATGTTTATGTATGTGGTAGCATAAGAAGCGTTCATTGTTTTGTGCTGACTCTGGGTCATTTGAACATTGGCATAATGTGTGCCAAGGCAATTATAAGCAGTGCGTTGCATTCGGAAACAGGATGGGGGAGGTGTGCTAGTTTTCTTGCGTAACTAGAAAATTCAACAATTGCCATGTTGCCAGAACACCCATGGTGTGTTACAGTCTGCCTTTCCACATATTAGCATCACACATCTAGCATCAGAGATAAAGATAAGATAAAGACTATGATTAAATTGACAATAAAATAATTCTACAGTTGTAGGTTCTACAGAATACACTGAATTTTGTCTCCTTGTTGCAGCAGGGTGAGCATCAAACAAATGGAGAGATGCCAGCTGTGAGATGCCAGCACTTTCAGAGAATAGCACTTTCCTCTATGTGAAAAAAGTGTCCTGCCAGAATCAGAAACAACAAAGAACGGAAAAGTTGGGCCAAACCTTTCCCCTGTGTAAAAGAGCACAACACGCTGTTAACCTCTAATCTATTTCTGCAGTTGTACAATCTGATTTTGAGGGAGACTCAGGGAGGTTTCTTACGTTTGTTCCACTTCCATGTTGTCGCCGCGGTAGCAGGAGTGCAGTATCCTCTGTCCCTCTTTATCCCACAGATGCTCCAGGAGAAACTGCGCAGCCTGTTCTGCTCTCTGAAGCAGCGCCTTGTCCCCCAACGCAGAGCCAACCCGCGCAAACCCTGACAGCATCAGACCTGAGAGAAAGACATTTATTGCAGAATGAGCAAATAAAACCAGCAAGTGCTTTTTGTGAGCGTGGTGGAACGTCAATCAACCATTCATCACCTGTAGGCACTGGGGCCAGATCGATATGAAACTGGGTCCCTGTCACAATACCAATTTTAAGGAGCTCATATGTCCAGAAATAATAAGCACTGGGGGGGCAAAGGAATATGTGTAACAGTGGTATAAAATCCAGTAAAGGTAACTATTCGGCTATGGTAAGGAGAGGCTTCTAAAGAAGTGTATATAATTGATCAGCATTGTAACTCTTAGTTTTGTGTGAAACTTGTAGGACCCATTGCAGACGGTCCACAATTTACACAATTATTTTTGTCTCTTAGAGTTGGCCATTTTTATCCTTATTCTACACGTCTTATTGAACCAGTCATTTAACTCCACCAAAATACACTATATGGTGTCCCAATAAGTATTGGGACACCTACACATTACACCTACAGGGTCTTTTATGACACCCGAATCTAAACCCATAGGCAGTAATATAGAGTTGTCCCTGCCCTTTGTACTTTTTGAGTGAGCAGGGAACTGGAGACTTTTATGCACTATGCGCCTCTGCACTCGGCGATCCCACTCTGTAACTTCACATGTGGTCGGACATTTCGTGGCTGACTTGCTGTGGTTTGTTCACGTTTCAATAACAGCACCCACAGTTGATGGCGGAATATCTAAGAGGGAAGAAATTTTATCAACTGAATTCATTACAACACCATGCTGGACTTTACAACCACCCATTCTTTCACAAATATTCGTAAAGGCTGACTGCATGGCTAGGTGCATGATTTTATACACCTGTATATACACCTATAATAACATTTAATTTCCTGTTTGTTTTGTGACAAGTTGGGTTTGTGGACTTTTGTCTTTGTTTAATTATATCAAGTTATTATTTGCATTAGGTTTGAGATGATATTTTCTTAAAAGGCCATTAGTACACAAACTGTAATAAAACAATGACAATGAATAACAGGCATTTTCATAACTTTTTTTTTATTCTCAGGCCCTCTTTGTGGATAATCACAAAGTTCACTTACTAGACCAGGACCTTGTCTTTTCTTGTTTTTTCGACGACGATCACTGACCTGCACACACAGTGCAGATTTGGCGCCATTGAATGAATTTACAGATAACTCATTAAGTGGCTGAGGAATGGCATAATTTGCGGCAGTTCGCCAGATATTGAATTTTAACAATGTTTATTAATTCTCAGAGTTTCTAAACAAGGAGCACATTTTTAGAAAGAATCAAAGCAGATTTAATATACTGAAAAACTGCAAATTAGAGACAATAAAAATAGTAGTGCATTTTTACAATAATACAAGCTTCCCTGCAGGGCCCAGTTTGAGATACTAAATAGAATAGTGCCACTCCACTCCTGGCTGGAGAGAGAAGAGCCACTAGTGCTATTCGGGACAGAGGAGTTTTGCCTAAGGGACATTTGATCTAAAGAAACAGAGGTGCTGTGAGCGCAGACACACTAACAATACACCTGTCAGAGCATTCCATTAGCTAACATGGCACTGTGTGAGGGGGCCCCATCATCTCTGATTAATGTGAGTTACTTTGCAGGTAAAGAAACGCAGTCTCAGTGAATTAGCAAAGTAATGGAGTGGAGCACACCAAGGGCCGCTGCGATTAAACAATGTCTCCATCTTTCTTCAATTAAAATATCACTTCATTAGTCACTATGAGCAGCGTTAGACATGTAGGGGGGCTCTTAAAAGGGACAGGGAACCCTGTGAAGGTTTTGATAGCTTTTCATTAGGTGGGCACACAGAACAGAGAGCTTCTTACAGAGCTTTCAAAATACCTGCCTCAACATTTCTCAGCAAGCAAATCTCAGGAGAATAACTTATAACAGCAGTGCTATTAGTGAAAACAATATCACAGTATTGCATTTACAACGGCATCGCTGGCTTTCCACGATCAATAAAGCCAGGGGGCTTGAGTGGGCGAGCTAAGTCTTTAAGGGCTTTGCTTTTGGCATGTTTTTTTTTCATGCCTCAGCATTTCACTTATTAATTGATGGCTGTTTCCATTAGAAAACATTCTATGGAGGGTAATTAAGAACACTAATTAGCAAAGTGCCCCGTTTCTCAGCTTCTGTTTACTGGTCATTACACTGCCCGTCTCAATGAGAAGAATGAAAGAAAAGCACAGTGGAGTTGTTCGCAGGGGCCCTACCGTTCCAGGAGGCCAGCATCTTGGAGTCCAGATGAGGTGGAGGGCGTGCTCTGCGCACCTCAGCCAGTTTGGCCCTGGCACTGGCCAGCACTTCAGTCAATCTGTCCACGCTGAGGCCGAAGCGAGCGGCAGTAAGCTCCACTGAGTAGCGCACGATTAGCACATTCTGGCCCTGCAGCTCACCGTGTGGGTCCTGTAGACACATCAACAAACAAACTATGAACAGAAGCTCCAAAAGGATACATTTTCACTTCGAAGTCCTAAGAAAGCAACATAATCTAATGAAAATATACAAAAATTACATGCTGACAGTTTGCCACTCACCAAGCAAATTATTAGGAGGATCTGTACACCTACTTGTTTAGCAATTATCAGAGGTGTAACGCATAAAAACATGCAGATCCAGGGCAGCAGTTTCCAGTAACATTCACACTGACGAGTGTGGCATGATTGTTGGTGCCAGATCATTTGAGCATTTCTAGATCTGCTGATCTCTTGGGATTTTCAGCACAATGGTCTCTAGAGTTTACCATGTTGATGAGAGTGGTCAACAGAGGACGACCGGACTCGTTCAAGCTGACTCTGTACAATCGTGGTGAGCAGAATACACAACAAATCTCAAAATACACACAACACGTCCAACCTTGAGGTGAATGGGCTACAACAGGAGAAGTCTGGGTTGGGTTCCAATTCGGTCAGCCAAGAACAGAAAGCTGAGGCTGCAGCGGGTACGGGCTCACCAGAACTAAACAGTTGAAAACTGGATTTCTGCTAAGGCAGATGGTAGGCTCGGAATTTGGCACAACAAATTTGAAACCATGAATGTAACTTGCCTTGTGTCAACAGTCAAAGATGGTGGAGGGGGTGTTATGGGTTGGGGAACGTTCTGGGTATGCTCTGGGCCTTTTAATACCAATCATTAATCACTTGATGCACTCTATTTGAGTATTGTTGCTGACCATGTGCATCCATTCATAGCCACAATTCTTCTAATGGCTACTTCTAGCATTCTCTTCAAAGTAAAAGTCCAGTTCAGTATCTGTCAGTGGCTTTCCTAGTCCTTTGAGATGTGATAGAATGGGAAATTGGCTGCCTGAAAGTGAAAATCTGTAGGAACTGTGTGATGAAATCATGTCAACATGGACTAGGATCTCAAAGGAAAGCAATCAACATCTATGCCACGAAGATTCAAGGCTGTTTGGAGAGCAAAAGGAGGACCTACCCAGTTGTAGTATGGCGTTCCTAATAAAATGCCCAGACAGCGTATATGCTTATTACAGAGCTGCATTAACTGTATATGGTATAAAAATAGTAAACACAAACAAACAAATACAACAACAACAAAAAAAAAAAAAAACAGTTAACATCCAAATACTATGCACACCTGTTCTGGCTCAACATTGCCTTGGTCTTTCACACCATAATGATGCATGAAGATGTCAGCTTGTGTCGCACCCCCAGTGGCCCCCTCTACTGTCTCCGCAAGCAGATCTCTGACCTCTCCAGCTGTCCACACACAGAAGGCTCCCTCTCTCTTTTCGCCAGACTCAAGTGTGGGCAGAGAGTCTGCATCCTCAGCACTGTAGAAGCCACCAGACTGTAGGGGGCAGTGGAGTGTTAAAAACCAAAATGAAACCCAGTTCTATAGTAATATGTTTACATTTATTATTGCATTTGCTAGAGTAGGTGATCTCTTAGGCCATGCTCTTCTTCAACACTACTTTCTACACAGAGACTGACCTCTACAAAGCCACAGCAAATTTGCATAATCCTAAGCTTTAATAAGTCCATAAATCATAAGAAATATCATTCTAATCATCAAGGATTTTAATTGTGCCTTTCGTTCACTGGCAGTGGGCCATTTATCACAAAATGGCCACCATGCTGTGGCAGTGCGTGTTCTGTAGGTGGGCTGACCTTAAAATGGCCCTGGGTCTGAAGGATGTTTCTCCTATCTGGCAACAGTGCAGACTCAGCAAGGCTATAGTGAAAGCGATTACTAATGAGTAGAAAAGATGGCACACCTTGTGGCTAAGGTCTCTGGAGACGTACTGCAACACATCGAGGGCCACATCTGCGAAAAGGCGCTCTCCAGACACCTGCAGCATGAAACACAGTACCTTACCACCCAAAACCCACCTGTGCCATGTGTAAAGTGAGCTGCTGAGCTGTCATAATGCTTGTGAAGCAGCAGATTTAGGAACACCAGTTGGATAATGTAAGCTTCTTTTAAAGGAAAACTGTATTTATCTTGGCATAGCTGAATAATGAAGGTTCTGCACATGGACGTGACATAGGGTAAAACCTCAAACACTGTTGTATCCTTGGTCAAAAGGACCAATTCCAAAACCCCAAAACTGTTATGCAGCTGTCTTGACTCATTCATTATATTTACTTCCCCAAAACTGACATACACCCATCCCACTAGCAGAAGCCTTTCGAGGCTAAATGCAAGGGCAACCTCCGGAGAACACAAAGCTAACGCTAGCCGGCTTGATGAAGCGAGAAAGACAGTAAGGGGAAAGCTGACTAAGCGAGCAGGTGTTAGACAGGTGCCAAGCTAACCCCACTAGACCACACTGCATTTTTTTTTGCTAGCTAACTGCACACTGTACAGACTGAAACTGAGAGGACACAGAGAGAACAGCAACACTTTTCAGTGAAGGCTGGTTCACACTTATCGGGACACGGATACAGTGCCGATTCTGGCAAGAGTGTACCTTGCAGGATGCTGTGGTTATTTAAACATGAAGCTGGAAGCTACTCTTTTGCATACAGTAGAAACGAGGAACAAAGAAAACAGACCCCCACTTGGACTGACCGCTTTTGAGATCGCATATAAAACAGGGTGAAGGTGAAGTTACAAGGTGGTCACCTTTTCCCCAAAAAGCAAATTATATTTAATATTAGCATAAAATTGTGACTTAGATTTTTTTTATACCCCATAACACAATTTCTTCATGTTATTAAAAGAACAAATCGCCATAAACAGAAAACCAGTGTGTTTCATTGTGGGACAAAATAACACCGTTGTAAATAAACGTGTAAAATCGCATTTGAGCAAACAAAGTCACTTAATTTTTACATCAAAGAACAACTTCAATACTTAATCAATACAATCAATACTCAAAAATGCAGTTTCTATCTAACCCTGGTATGTATGTGAACAGTAAAACACTTAAAAAAAAAAAAAAAAAAAGTATTTATATGAAAGAGTATATGTGCTGCTAGAAAAAAGTGGGTATCTAGAGGAAAAATCCATTATATCAGACACACACACAAACACACCTGGTAGGCAGTGATGTATGCAACTGCCAGCTGGGCTTGATCATACAGCATCTTCTCAAAGTGGGGCACATGCCAAGAGGAGTCTGTGGAGTACCTGTGAAAACCCTGAGACGGACAAAATACAGACAAAAGAAACAAAAACCATAGAAAGAAAATAGGAAAGAAAGAACAAAAAAGTCACTCTCTTGTCACTTGGAAGAGTTAGCATAATATTGGACATGCTTCCATACTGTGGTTATACTGATGCTTAGTGTATTGTGGTTATTAGATGGCTTGCAATATATTAAAGCCATAGCGTTGAAATATTCAATATCATATGACACGATTAAAGACTGGTCTGCATTATTTTGACCCAAAATTGTCTACAGTTGTTGGATGATGTGAAGGCCTTAATTCATCCAAATACCTATGAACAAACGCACCTGGGATATTTGAGATACGGTCAGGAGTCAATAAAACGTATATACTGCTTTCCTTTCTGAAGTCACAAAAGACAATCAACGGATGTTATGCTGAATTACCTGAGCCACATGATCATGAATGCCCCCTAAGGCCATCATCCTGAGAGTGTGAAGAGTCATCTGTAATGCCTCTGCTCCCTCCGAGGAAGAACGATTTACCGCCCAAAATGACATTAGGAACATCAGGTTCACTGTAACCCAAAAACACAGAATCTCATGCGAGAGTTTTGGTGGGCAGCCCTCTTTTGGCAGGTTTGTTGTGGTACCATGTTCTTTCCATTTGAGGATTTGATGGTGCTCTGGGGGTCATCAGAGAGTTGGATATTTTTTTATAACACAACCCTGACTTGTACTTCTCTACAACTTTGTCCCTGACTTGTTTGGAGATCTCCTGTGTCTGCATGGTGTGGTTTGATTAGTGGTGCTTAATGGTGTCGCAGCCTCTAGGGCCTTTCAGAAAAGCTGTATACTGACAAATCATGTGACACTTAGATTGCACACAGGTGGACTTCATTTCACTAAGCATGTGACTTCTGAAGGTAATTGGTTGCCGCAGAACTTTTTTGGGCATTCATAGCAAAGGGGGTAAACACATGCACATGAGAATTTTCTTTATATATTTATACTATATTATATAATTTAAATATATATATTTTTTTCTCATTTCACTTTATCAACTTAGACTAGTTTGTGCAGATGCATTACATACAATGCAGATTACAAAAACATTTAAACACAGGTAGTAATGTAACTAAACACGGACAATGCAAGGCACTGTATGTATGCTATATAGCATGTTTGAGACTTGGTTGGGGTGTAAAATGCCTAGATTTACAGGTTTTACATGCCTTTTTACAACCCTTTTATTTTGCCTGAGACTGAAGTTTCCTTTCTATTTATGGTACAAGCTAGTCTGCTTGGGATTTAACCTAGCAAGGATACACCGCTCCTTTTCCTAGCTTTCACTTTGCCTATACGCTATATGCCTATCCCTTCTGCACACACTGACTCAGGAAAAGTTGTGCTGGTCTGGTGAACGTAGCAACTCCATGACTGTGTACTACTGTTATACACTATTTAACATAGGAGCATGTGGTTCTGGACACAGTCATAGTGTCATCTTCAGAGGTTCTTCCAGTTTCAGGAGGTTGTACATCATCATTTTATGGATGTTTTACACAGTGTTGACTGACAGAAAGCACATAGGCAGCTAGATTCATGTCAGTTGTGAGTCAGACATTGCTACTGAATGTTCTAAATACTCCTGAATGCCACAAATCTCAAAAATACCTGCAAAAAAATAAAGGATTTTAGTCCTCATCAGTCACAATCGGTCTAATTGAAAGAAATACAGGCTGAAAATATGACATCATCTTCAGTGCAGACTCTTAATACGAAACACTTCAGCTTTGTTAATTTTGTTGTGTACTACTTTCTGACCATTTCAGCATCTGTTTACCTGGTGTGGGGAACTTGGGTGCATCTCGAAATCCTCCATATTCCTCCTCATATGAGTGAGCCAGCTGCTGAAAACATCTGCTAGCAACATCTGGGGCTGACGGTAGAGATTCTCCTGGGTTGGCTGAGATGGATGTGCCCTTCCGTAGAGCGTCAACCACCCGTTCTCCACTGGACTCCAGCGCCTCTCTGTTATTTTGCCACTGAGGCCAGGGCGGGATTGAGAAATCAGCCATTGAAAAACTGGACACAAAGCCTCACAGTGGCAAAACTCTAGAAAAGACTAGGAAACTTTGAAAGAGACTGCCTGGACTTTGCAAACCTGCATCCTTAAATAGATAGCAGTACATTAAAAGAAAGTGTACACTGTACCTGTTCCATAATCCGCAGAAGTACAGTTTTAAAGCCAGGTCTCCTGCCGCTGTCTCTTGGAGGGAAATATGTGCCCCCTATAAATGGTCTCAGATTAGGAGTAAGCCAAACACTCATCGGCCAGCCACCACCTCCACTAGTTGCCTAAGAGAGAAGTGAGTGAAAACAAATAAACCGGCACATGACTTTGCATTTAATGTGTACTTCACTTACTCATCATAATGGTAAACTGGATCAGTGTGATTTCATAGTGGGTCAAACCTGCACAAATGTCATGTAGACTTTGTCAACATCAGGTCTCTCCTCCCTGTCAACCTTTATACAAACAAAGTTGTCACTCAGGATCTTCCCAATTTCCTCATCCTCAAACGACTCTCTCTCCATCACGTGACACCAGTGACAAGTCGAGTAACCCACTGTGACAGAGTACAACGTACCGTGTGAAACACAAAGTGGACAAAGTGACAGGAGCGGTTTCAGACTTTCAGATGTGGCTTATTCTCTTACCTGACAAGAAAATGGGCTTGTCTTCACTTTTAGCTTTGTCAAAGGCCTCTTGGCCCCAAGGAAACCTAAACCAAAGCAAACATTACAAGCAGGTGTGCATTATTGGATTATTGGAAGTACATTTTCTATTACATTACCCATTATTAATCCATTAAAGGGCCCATATGTGGAAAAATTCCTTTTTTTTTTACTTACTTACTTTTCATTTTAAAAGTTGGATTTATATATATATATATATATATATATATATATATATATATATATATATATATACCTTTCACAATGAAGTTACAGTAAGCTGGACTGGAAGGAACAGAGGTTATTTGCATTTATCAGTAACAAAAACAGCCTGTTTAAAGAGTACGTTCATCATCAATATCTGTTGGTATCCTGCCCTCTCAGCACATTTGAAAAATGCACGTTAGGTGATCGATAACAAGCGTGTGGAGATGGGGTGTAGTGAGGAGCAGGCAGGGTGAAAATGAGCCAATTGTAGAGTTTTCCGCTTCGTTTGTTGGATATGGGCTCTTTACATACTACATACTATCTCTCAATAAATGCATATACTGAGATTGTGTGATAGAATAAAGAAGTGTGTGAAAAGCTCCTTATCTGGGCAGTAAGTGTTTAGGAGTAATGGAGTTAAACACTTAATAAGTGCCAAAAGTAGTGTTTTTACACCACTATGTTCATTAAAAACATATTCTAAAGCTCTCCTAATGTGAGTCTAGTATTACTTATAGTTATCATCCAACACCTGGATTGGTAAATCAGGGTTCAATGATAAAATCAGGTGAGCCGGTGATGGAATTCAACAAATCCGTTCCCTGCTTGGGGCGTCCGGGAGAAATCTACGTGCGTGCTTAGGTGCCTGAACCTTTGTGAAACTGTATATTTTCTCCAGGATCACAAGAGAACACAGTCTGGTGATGTTGTAAGGAGGTCCTCACCAGTCCACAGGGTTGTGTGCATGCTGCAGCAAGTAGGGGGACCTCTCTTTCCTCAGGCGATTGGTGTGTTTCGGTGGAGGTAAACTCTCTTGCCCATCACTGCCTGATGCCATACTGAAGCAGGCTGCCTCAGGCGCCCTGCTCAAACAGAAGGAGGCTGATCAAGAGTTTGCATCCGTGTAAAAGCACAGATAACCTCACAGAACATCGCTGATCGGGCTTCTTTCAGATTCTCCACATCTGACTGAGCCAAAACAGAGAGTTACAGTCATTACTTACTGAGGGTTGAAGCTCACCAGAAGGCTGATTTAATTAGCTATAGCCTCCTTCTAATCAATTAGTATGCTAGCAGGGTAGCTAGATAGCTAGCTGTGTGCTATATGCTACAGGTATCAGTGAATCATGCACACCAGCAGAGCTACCGAGCTAACGTTAGATTAGCTAGCTAATCTTGGGCACCAGCTTTGCTCTGCGTCCTTTTCACTTGCTCACTTTCTGTCAGTTTGCTTTTTAGGCAGCATTTTCACACAGACATGTCGCCGGTTTGTCGTGGTGCTTAACGTGATCGCAGGTCTTTTGCTGGACAGCTTGTTTGCTGGACGCTTCGCCTGCACCGTTGAGTTCAGTTTGTTTACATCGGTTAGCAGACTGGGGCAAAGTGACACTTAGCCAACTAGCCCTCACACACAGCACTAAAGACAGCGATTAGTTAGCTAGCACTAGCGTCCCGGCTAGCGGCACAGCGCTGGTACCACGAGAACCACCCTTAGCTCGTCCTCGGACGCGTGTTTAGCTTTTACCTGAAGCTGCGCTGACACCTGAAATTCACAAGTCTAGGGTAGCTGTCAAAGTCCTGGGTGGGCGTGAGTTCAGAGCCCCGTCTGTTAAACAAAGTGCGAGTACGACCTCTGTCTTTTTTCGAGAAAGCTCCACTAAGCAGCCTGGAGGGTCCGAAGCGTCTGGTAGATGAGGGTGACCGTGTCCAGACCAGTCTGAGCATCCTAAACGCAAACCAGTCCCGCCTGGAGTGCCGACTTTGGCACTGGACTGGACGTGAAGCCGCGTGAAGTTCACACACCGGCCACAAGAGGCCGCCAGAGCTCATGGGTCTGTAATGCGCCATGGTGCAGATTTCTCTGTACTACAGAGCCCATAAAGGATCAGGGTGGAAAATATTTGGAGTATATTTATTATATTTATTTAATACTATGATTTAATAAATATACCCTATGAACAAAAGTATTGGGACGCATACTTATTAATTGTTTCTTTCGAAATCAATGGAGTTTATTTTATCCTGCTTTGGTTGGTCTAACTGTCTCTACTGTCCATCTAAGGCTTTCCACGAGATGCTGGACTAGGTCTTGGAGGTCAGGATGCTGGATGATCACCACCCCACCTCAGCCCCCTTTCTCCAAATCTTCCCAAAGGTATTGGACGGTGCACCCACCACCAGTCCAGAGGACACAGTTCCACTGCTCCTCAGCTCAATGCTGGGGGGCGTTGTACCCCTCTAGCCCACGCCTGGCCAGTAGGTTCATGTTTATCCAGCATTTGCACATCTGTGTCAGCAATTGGTTGCAACTTAAAGTAGTTGAATGCACTCATTAGAAGGGGTGTCCACAAACATTTGGACATATATTTCCCTCAGTTTAGAGCGGATGTTTTAGTTCAAATGAGGGGACGGATTGTTAAATTAAGAAAATAACCTTTATTCCCCTAAATATTCTTTTTCCACCTTGATCATTTAAGGCATCCATAGTTTAATCAATATTCGTGTAAAATTGTAATTATTGTAGCCAATAACTGACCTTCCAACGCTCGCTCTTGAGGCTGTTAGGTTGGTCTTGTCCACAGGGGGCGACACGGCTACCGCAGGAGCAGGTCCTGTACCCCGGATGTAAAAGCCTGGGGTCGGATCGTCCCCTGTCTTCATAACAACAGAGCAGGGAAACATGGTGGACGTCGGAGAAGACGAGCTAAAGAAGCTCGAATACTTGTCTCTAGTGTCTAAAGTTTGTACTGAGCTCGACAACCACTTGGGGATCAGCGATAAGGACCTGGGTAAGTGATTAGGTTTATATTAATGACGGGATCGTTAGGGAATGCTAGTTAGCAGCTGGCTAATGTAGCCAGGCGGTGTGGGGCCGATTCCTCAGACCTCAGAGGCGTTTCTGGACGACTTCAGCTCGTCATTTGTTAAAACTAACCTGCACTACATGTTCAGCCAAGACATCTTACACGACATGTGAATTTACACATGTTTTGAGGATGTGTAGCCCGCTGTAGATAAAGAGAAAGGAGGGACTGGCCTCAGTGTTTCTGCTGTGTGAGGCTAGCCGCCGTTAGTGTTGATGGCTAGCCGTGTGGTTCTGTCGGCCCTGTTCTCACGAGGAAAAGCGCCGCAGAACCCTCCTAGCACTGTCTAACATTCACCTCGAAACTTATCCTTATCGGTTGTTACATATTTATCTTGCTTTGACAACTTCTTTAAAACCTCGATCGTCTATAAACCCATCGTTGCTGTCACGCAAAAGCCTTTTAGCAAGCACTAGCTAACGCTAACCCTCAGCACTAGCTACCTCTCTTTCTTCTCTAGCTAGGCTAGCTATAGTTTTGCGTTTTTCACTTTCTGTCCTAATTGTGAATCTGGCAGTTGTTCTTTACCTTATATTAAAACAGAAACGCCCTTAAATGACTTAATCTTTTTATATTTACTTCCTCTTGAAACATCCTCTTGTTTACTGTCAGTGTTTAAGGTAGGTAGCCAGATAGATGTGTGTGGAGGATACGAGTGTAATCCCTATGTTCACACAAAGTCGAGTTACCTCAAGATAGTCTTTCATCTATGATGTTTTATGACTATGTGCCAAAGAAATCCACTCATTGAAAAGCTTGTACTGAGGTAAGGAAGTGTGACATGATGACATGATGGTGACAAGTTACATTAAGACTGGCCACAGTATAGCGTGTATAAATGCAGGTGTCGTGCTTATCAATAGTGCTTATCAAATCATAGATCATAATTAGTCTTGATTATTAGGATATACTGGAGTGGTGTGTGTGTGTGTGTGTGTGTGTGTGTGTGTGTGTGTGTATGAATGACATGGGCTAAAATCATTTGCACTAGTTTTGATATGTTTGAATGTGGCATCACAACTTAAATTTCTCTAAGTATATTTATGTCCTGTCACTCACCGCCTTTGTAAAGCTCAGGTAATCATTCTCTATAGCTGAACAAGCCACAATATACAGAGGAAAGCAGAACTATACGTGGACTGTGTAAAAAGCAGCTTACCTGTGTGTGAAATAATAATAATGATGATTAATTAATGCGGACACCCCTTTTTTATGATGTTTACAGCTGAGTTCGTCATCAGTCTTGCAGAGAAACACCCAACATTTGATGGCTTCAAGTCTGTGCTGCTCAAAAATGGGGCAGAGTTTACAGTGAGTGTGGTCTCATTTTTATGTTGGTTGTAATGTTCTTTGTTGACCTGGCTCACAGTGACTTGTGTATTTATTTAAGAAAATTAGAATGTGACCAAAACGATGCAGTTACCATGTCGTGCAATTCTGCGTTGATCGTACTTGATGTTCATATCCTTTCATCTCTACAGGACTCCCTCATCAGCAACTTGCTCCGTCTCATCCAAACCATGCGGCCACCACCTAAACCATCCACAAGCAAAGGTTTGTCAGATGATGCTCATTTTGATAAAGTAAATGTTATTACAATATAGTAGTATACTAATACGATCATACATGTGAATAGTTTTCGGCTTATTATGAAAACTTAATTCTTTAACATTAGGACAGAGGTTTAGATTTTAATGTTCAATGTTGTTTTAATGCATTGTGTAGGTGAGCCTATTGTCAAGCCAAAGAGTGAGAAAGACAGGTTAAAGGAGATGTTTCCAGCCCTGTGCAGAGCAGACAATCCCACCACCAGAGTAAGTCTCTCTCGTCTGTTTAGACTCTCAGTAACTGTTGTGTTCCAGTTGTGTACATTCAGCTGTTTGACATCAAACCAGAGACCAGTAAAGTAAATAATCGGTTTATTGTTGTTGACCAGACCATGCTGGATGAAGATGATGTGAAGGTTGCAGCTGATGCCATGAAAGAGTTGGAGATGTTTATGCCCAGTGCCTGTGGACCAGACCTGAAGAGCAGCAAACAAAGGTTAGATTCAAGGCGGTCACCAAGAAAAACTTGATGTGAATCTTAAGGTGGTGGTAAAGTCCACCATTGTTGATTTGAAGGTGGTTAATTTTGGGGGGGTAATAGAAATGATTAGGATCAGTTTGTTTGTAATATTTGATAGAAATTGTGCTCTGGACTATTTTTAAATGTGTTGCTATTAAATTAGGTAAGAAGATTGATGCACTAAATAGTTTCCTAGTGACATGTTTAGGATGCATCAGTTCATATTTCTAATGAAATGAATGTTCTTTTCAGATCTGACGGTGCCAGCAGCAGCAAGAAAAGTCGGAGGAGCAGAAGCCGGAGTAGAGACCGAGATCGAGACAGGGAGAGGGACCGGGATAGGGAGAGGGACAGGGATAGGGATAGAGACCGTGACCGGGACAGAAGAAGACGCCACCGCTCCCGATCACGTTCCCGCTCTAGATCTCGCTCTCCGGGTAGGGAGAGAAGGCGCAAGACCCGCTGGCATTCCCGTAGCCGGTCCAAGAGCCCTGGCCGAGGAGACAGAGAAAAGGGCTCGGACCGATGGAAGGACAAACATGTGGACCGGCCGCCCCCAGAGGAGCCGTCAGTCGGTGACATCTACAATGGCAAAGTCACCAGTATCATGCAGTTTGGCTGCTTTGTTCAACTAGAGGGGTTGAGGTAAGTCAAGATAATGAATGCACCCGGTGCGAGATGATATGGCTTTAGATTTTGGCTTTGAATGGAATTGAACCTAAAGAGCTGTTATAATCATATATGCAATTGGAGTCCTCTTTTCTTTTTCTCTTTTTAAATTAAGGAAACGTTGGGAAGGGTTGGTTCACATTTCTGAACTGAGGAGAGAAGGCAGAGTGGCAAACGTGGCAGACGTAGTCAGTAAAGGTCAGAGGGTCAAAGTTAAGGTGTTGTCCTTCACAGGCTCTAAGACCAGCCTCAGCATGAAGGTAAGTTTGGGGAAAACTAAGGAGCATCAGGTAGATAAACATCTACTGTTTTACCTCTCCAGTTGAGCCTGTATTCATGACTTCCATGTCTTTTATTAGGATGTTGACCAAGACACAGGTGAGGACTTGAACCCCAACAGGAGGAGGAACGTTGGAGGAGAGGGTCAGGAAGAATCAGCTATGAGGAATCCGGACAGACCCACAAACCTCAACCTGGGTCATGCTCCTGAAGTGGAGGATGACACGCTAGAACGCAAGAGACTTACCAAGATCTCTGATCCTGA
Organism: Salminus brasiliensis; assembly: GCF_030463535.1. Lineage (NCBI taxonomy): Eukaryota > Metazoa > Chordata > Actinopteri > Characiformes > Bryconidae > Salminus > Salminus brasiliensis. The sequence continues at coordinate 19,435,092 of NC_132899.1, forward strand.
GAAGTGGGAGGTCAAACAAGTATGTGTTCGTTCATTCTAACGTGAAGCTTCAGGAGATACATGGGTTATTTTCTCTTTAGTTATATCTAGTTTGTTTTGTGAATGGTGTTTTGTGTCAACATAGTCATAATTTTGAGTTACCACTAGGTGGCAGGGATGTCTTGACTGAGGGAAACTGCTGTATTGACCCATTTGAAACATATTTGCAGAGTGTTGTACATAATTAATAACGTGGGTTACTCAATTATTCATTTTTCTCTGTAGATGATTGCTGCCAATGTCCTCTCCAAAGAGGAGTTCCCAGACTTTGATGAGGAAACAGGGATCCTCCCTAAAGTTGATGATGAAGAAGGTATGCTACAGCTTCTTTAGCATTCATTTTTGCTAAATGTTGACCTTTGCCATTAAAAAAAAATGTGCTAAAAAGGGTTCTTTGAGGGATGCCATGGAGTAGTCTTTTTTTGGTTCTAAAAAAAATTATAAAAAAAAAATAATAAATAAGCGTGAAGACTGTTGAAATCTAGCTATAGCTTGTTATTCTCATATGAGAATTAGTAGCACTCAGCATTTTAACTTTAACTGTCTGTCTCACAGATGAGGACCTGGAGATTGAACTGGTGGAAGAGGAACCTCCTTTCTTGCGTGGACACACCAAACAGAGCATGGATATGAGTCCTGTGAAAATAGTGAAGGTCAGTAAACATTCTTAAACATTAGGATCAGTCCGCTTTGTCTCTCTCAGATTGGTGAAGTGTCTGTAATTCCTCATCACCCGTGTGTCCTTTTCTCAATCCCTTTCAGAACCCTGATGGATCACTTTCCCAGGCAGCCATGATGCAGAGTGCTCTGGCTAAAGAGCGACGGGAGGTGAAGCAGGCGCAACGGGAAGCTGAGATGGATTCCATCCCCATGGGCCTCAACAAACACTGGGTTGACCCCTTGCCTGACAGTATGTTGTAATGCATTTGTGTTTGTTTTGACCAGTGTGATATGAATTTTAGGTAATACAAATTATTTTTCTTTTATTTAAAACTGGAATACTATACCTTACTCATAATTTTCCACTGATACAGATATGGTAATCTTAATTGTCTGATATTTTCTAAAATTGGCCTGGGCCTAGTATCGATTCTATAGTCACTGATTTTGGGAGATGAATCCAGTGATTGGTTTTAGAATGTTTTCCTGTTATTTCCTGTGTATTCGGTGTATCTTGAACGTTAAACGATTAGACCAGTGTTACATAATGTTGAGTTCAGCCTGTGGCCTGATGTCCATCTGGTTTCCTGCACCCTTTTAAGGGCGGATGGAGGATTGGCTGCAGTTATCTCTGCTGTGTATATGCCCTCTGGCCTGGCAAAAGTCCATCATGTTAGTCTCTCAAATGCACTTTCCTTTCTCTCCACACCCTCCCCCCACCACCACAACACGTGCACAGCGGATGGAAGGCAGATTGCTGCCAACATGAGGGGCATCGGCATGATGCCCAACGACATCCCTGAGTGGAAGAAACATGCTTTTGGCGGCAACAAGGCCTCATACGGAAAGAAGACGCAGCTGTCAATCATTGAGCAGAGAGAGAGTCTACCCATCTACAAGCTTAAAGAGCAGCTCATTCAGGTATTTGCTTTATGAACTACAATGCAGCGACTTCATTACAATACAATATACCAAATCAACGAAAAAAAGAGAAAAACACTTGGACAGCAAGATTAGCACTAATTTTAGCCCATGTGTGGTAGGTGTATTAGCTAGGTAGTCTAATTCAACTACACACCCAAGCTAAGGTGTGGCACTTAAGTTTATATATAATTAGAATTCTGGCACTACCTTAAAGCTTTAATTTAGTCAATTAATTCATGAATAGACCATCACATTTAAATCAGATCTAAAGAATACATGATGAAGTGCTTATTGGTCAGTAGATTTGTACATTTGATCCATTAACAAGCCTTGATGCTTGTTCCATCCATCTAAACCTATACCTGGTAGAAATACTGGGAACTTTCTAACCTGTCCTGTTCTTGTCATTGCAGGCTGTTCATGACAACCAAATTCTGATTGTAATTGGGGAGACTGGCTCAGGGAAGACTACTCAAATAACTCAGTACCTGGCGGAGGCTGGATACACAACACGTGGAAAGATTGGCTGCACCCAGCCCAGGAGAGTGGCTGCCATGTCTGTGGCTAAGAGAGTGTCTGAAGAGTATGGATGTTGTTTGGGACAGGAGGTAAATACTGGCTGATGTGTTACTTTGGATTTTAGATATTCAGTATCCATGTAAATGAAAACTGCATGTTTGCTGTAGTCAGTTGGCTTGATCCTTGCAGGTACAAGGAAAAGAGATTATGATCTATAATTCTAATTGAATTCTTCTTGTGAACATAGGTGGGCTACACCATCCGTTTTGAGGACTGCACGAGTCCAGAGACGGTCATCAAGTACATGACGGATGGTATGCTGCTGAGAGAGTGCCTTATTGACCCTGATCTGGGCCAATACGCCATTATTATGCTGGACGAGGCTCACGAGAGAACCATCCACACTGATGTGCTCTTTGGTTTACTTAAAAAGGTATTGACATGATACAATAAGTCATTGTCTTTATTGTCTTTAAAGCTTTCTTTCTAATTAAGTTAGTCTGACTCTTTAGGGCCCCAATATTATTGTGCAAAGTATGACTTATGAATATCTTCCCATAGTCTAATGTCTGCTGTATTTAAGCTTAACTTAAGCATCTTCTTTGTCTGAAGGCTGTCTGTGTTGCAAAAGTAATGTAAGCAGAATTTAGATCTAGATTTAGATTTAGGGCTTTCAGTCACCCATGCCTAGATTCCAGTGCATTTGTGGCCATTTTATGAGTGTTATCATATTTCTGGTTTATGTTTACTCTCTAGTATTGTACAAAATTATTCAGTATATCAAAATGTGTACCCAGGTGCCTTTGTTTTGTTATTTGTTGTTAGGGCTGAAGTTTGGTACTGTACAAATTTCCATGGAGATGTAGGTTGTACATATGAACATAGAAAGAGTTGATGCCTGTTTTTCTTCTAATGTCTTTTTTTTTTTTTTTGGAGTAGCTTCTAACTTTTTGTTTCTCCCCTATAAACTTGTTCAGACAGTACAGAAGCGGACAGACATGAAGCTCATTGTGACGTCTGCTACATTGGATGCTGTAAAGTTCTCACAATATTTCTATGAGGCACCTATCTTCACTATCCCTGGTCGCACTTATCCAGTCGAGGTTCTGTACACTAAAGAACCTGAGACAGACTACCTGGATGCCAGTCTCATCACGGTCATGCAGATCCACCTTACCGAACCACCAGGTAACCACCCAGTACTTTATGATTATAGAGATGGAAGCATTGCACTGTAATTACACCAGGCATCTTCACCATGCTAATCTAGAAGCCAGTCTGTCCTACATCTTTTCATTAAACCTTAACCGTAACCTCTATTTGTATCTGCAGGTGATATCCTGGTGTTCCTTACTGGTCAGGAAGAAATTGACACGGCATGTGAAATCCTTTACGAGCGAATGAAATCACTTGGTCCTGACGTTCCAGAGCTGATCATCCTGCCTGTGTACTCTGCCTTGCCCAGCGAGATGCAGACCAGGATCTTTGACCCAGCTCCACCTGGAAGCAGAAAGGTGGGGTAGTCTTTCTCTTCTGGTAGAAGCTACTGTAGTCTTCTGTCTTTAAACAAGTCATGGTTTTGACTTTGTACATTTCCTTGTTATACAGGTGGTTATCGCTACAAACATTGCTGAGACTTCTCTGACCATCGATGGAATCTACTATGTGGTGGATCCAGGGTTTGTCAAGCAGAAGGTATACAACTCCAAAACAGGCATTGACCAGCTAGTGGTGACTCCAATCTCTCAGGTATGTTCCTTAGTTAATTAGTCGCTACACACACAATTCACCATAGCTTTGTGAAGCCTTGTACTGCATTTCCATAACAAAAAATGCTTCACTCCGGCACAATGAAAGTGCAGTATTAAGTATCTTCTTTTTGTTCCAGGCCCAGGCAAAGCAGCGGGCAGGCAGAGCAGGTAGGACCGGACCTGGGAAGTGCTACAGACTGTACACAGAGCGTGCATACAGAGATGAGATGCTCACCACCAACGTACCTGAGATCCAGAGAACTAACTTGGCCAGCACTGTGCTCTCTCTAAAGGTGTGGTTTTTAATGCATTCATAAACTTTCTTTCTTATCTTGGCTTATTGTAGAAACGGTCACAGTACATATATTAAAATCTCATGAATAATAATAATAATCTCATGAATCCATTTTCTCTTCTTTTCAGGCTATGGGTATAAACGACCTGCTGTCATTTGACTTCATGGACGCTCCTCCTATGGAGACTCTAATCACAGCCATGGAACAGCTGTATACGCTAGGAGCTCTGGACGATGAGGGACTGCTCACTCGTCTTGGACGTAGGGTAAGAGCTGAGAGAACTGTTGATGCATTTATTGTACTTTAGAAGTGCAGAATATCTTGGCTGGTGTTTTTTAAACTGGAGCAGGAATCTGGGCCATCTAGAGGTCTGTGAGTACTGATTTAAAGAGACTGTATTTAGTATTTGTTTAGTGTATTTGCGCACAATACGAAGATTCATGCTAATCAATTCTGCCTCCACCCTTTCTGTTTGTCTCAGATGGCAGAGTTTCCTCTGGAGCCCATGTTGTGTAAGATGCTCATCATGTCTGTCCACCTGGGCTGCAGTGAAGAGATGCTAACCATTGTCTCCATGCTCTCTGTGCAGAACGTCTTCTACAGGCCTAAGGTAACATTGCAAGATGCCCACTCATGTAAAACTTACATAAGTAGACTAGATGGTCAGCATTACAGTTGCATATCAAAGCACTCTATTGAAGAGCCTAAGATTAGCATAGCAGTGTTAAGATTTTATGTGTTTATCTCTAACTCTACATCTTATGTGCCTATTATATTTCAGGACAAACAGGCCCTTGCTGACCAGAAGAAGGCCAAGTTCCACCAGCCTGAGGGAGACCACCTGACCCTGCTGGCTGTGTACAACTCCTGGAAGAACAACAAGTTCTCTAATCCCTGGTGCTATGAAAATTTCATTCAGGCGCGGTCCTTGCGGCGTGCGCAGGATATCCGTAAGCAGATGCTGGGCATCATGGACCGGTAAGGACTTTTCTATCGCAGTGTTGGAACGTCTAGCTTGCATTTAGCTCACTCTGGTCTCCATGCAGGCAAAGTAACATTTCCTTATCCCTTCCTTCCAGACACAAATTGGACGTGGTATCGTGTGGGAAGGCCACCGTGCGTGTACAGAAGGCAATCTGCAGTGGTTTCTTCCGTAACGCAGCCAAGAAAGACCCTCAAGAAGGTTACAGGACCCTCATTGACCAGCAGGTGGTTTACATCCACCCTTCCAGTGCCCTGTTTAACCGCCAGCCTGAGTGGTATGTTGACCTGAAGAGTGTGAAGATAACAGTGATTTTACAGCCCTGTAATTGCGTATTCTTTGTTCCTCCTAACGTGACTACTGTTTCATCTTCCTTCAGGGTGGTGTACCATGAATTAGTCTTGACCACCAAAGAGTACATGAGGGAGGTGACCACCATTGACCCGCGCTGGCTGGTGGAGTTTGCCCCAGCCTTCTTCAAAGTGTCAGACCCGACTCGCCTCAGCAAACAGAAGAAACAGCAGCGCCTGGAGCCTCTCTACAACCGTTACGAGGAGCCAAACGCCTGGAGAATCTCCAGAGCTTTCCGGAGGCGTTAGAATACACTTGCACGATCTTTGTAGACTACTTCTGTCCTGGAGCGCCACTGTAGAGGGGCGGATCCACACCCACAAAGTGGAAGCAGGAGGATATCATAGATGGTGGGGATTTCTTCCCTCCTTTTCACATGAACTCATTTGTATCATCCCATTAACGCAATGTTAAAGATTTTGAATCTTTCTCCTTAAATCTTTAGCTATTTATCTATTGTTGGGTACTTAGTTAAAAAAAAAAACTTACAACTTGTGTTGTAATTTATTGTAAAACGTTTCAAATGAAACTTATTTTGGTTCAGATTGTCTAACATGGTAATTTTTTTGTGTGAAAGAAATGTCTATAGAGCATTGGTCTCCGTCCTCGGTCTTCAATGGCCCACTGTCCAGCACACTTGGGTGCTAGAATTGCTCCCAGCACAGCTGACCCAACTAAGCAACTCAATAACAAGTCCTTGCTGAGTTGAAGTAGGTGTGTCAAAGCAGGGGAAGGACAAATGTTCAGGGCCCGTAAGACCAGGGTTTGAGACCACTGCTGTGCAGTATATCTTACCCTGCAGCTCTTTATACAGTGGACAATAAACGAATCTTCAGCAAGCAGACCATCAATGACTGAAGTGCTGACAGGGAAGGAGGTCGTGATTGATCCTGTTAGTTCTGTTAGTTCCTTCTTTTTCCTATCTTGAACTGTCCTTATTTAGGATTTACTGTCATTTATGGACCATGACTCAACACAGGATCAGCGTGCTGAACCAGACCAGCTTTTTTTTTTTATTATTTTTTTTTTTTTATTGTAATTTTGTTTCATGGCAGGAAATTATTGGGAATTGAAACGTGCAGAAGCTTTTTATATTGTTACCCTTCAGTTGTATTTTATCGTCTGGGATCGTTTCCGTGCTGCGTTTAATAAACTTTTCCACTTAAAAGGCTTTTTGTGTAACCATTATGCTGTTTCATATTCAGCAGTTGTTTCCAACCCTGCTCCTTCACATTATCCTACTCTGCTCCCAGCACACCTGATTCCGCTAGTAAAGAAGGTAGAGCAGGAAACCACTATAATATGCAACACAGGGTTGAATAGGGTCCACTGATCCACAGTGCTATGCAAAAGTATTCACCCCCTTAATTTTATTTTTGAAAGACTGACCATCAAAATGTGTTTAAAGTGCTGGTTGGTTTCATGTAACAAGAACTGAGAAATGTGTTCGACCTCTGTGTTGTTGAAGCTTTACTTTCACACTGCTGAAAGATATTGTCCTAGCAGAGGCGCTTGCAGGTGGTCTCTACCTGTCAAGAATTAAAAATGTTCACTTTTGTATTAAAAACGTATTAGGACTGGTCAGATTGGTTCGAACACACAGAAAGGCTACAGTAACTTACGATAGATAACCACTCTTAAATTGTGATGAGCAGAAAAGCATCTGCCTTGAAGCGTATGGGCTACAACAGCGCAAGGCCATGCAGGTTTCTAATTCTGTCAGCCAAAAACAGAAAGCTGAGGCTTCAGTGAGCACAGGCTCACAAACACTGATGAGTTAAGGACTGGACGAATGTAGCCTGGACTGATGAATCTTGATCTCTTGGCAGCAACAGCATGAATCTGTGCACCCAGCCTGCCTTGTGTCAACAGTCCAGACTGGTGGAGGTGGTTTAATGATGTTTTTTGTTTTGTTTTTTACTTGGGATAATCCATCATGGCTTCAGTGCTGCAACAAATTATGTGAATACTGATGCTGATGCTGACCATGTGCATCCTATGTGTATGGTCACTGTTTAGCTTCTAACAGCTGCACAGCAAAGATCTTCTCAAACGTGACCTTGAGTTTGCCATTCTTTACCCAAAAAAACACCTTTGCGATGGAGTTGAATGGGAGATTTAGAGCATGAAAGCGTGTGACACAATCATGCCAGCATGGACTTTAAATGGGAACTTTATAGGATCTTAAAAACACACACTAAGAAATTCATAAGAATGTTCTCAATTCTCCAAAACATCTGAAGATCTTACATTTTCTCTTAATTGTTTTTATAAGATCTTTTAAAGACACTTTTCATTGTTTTCTTATGTATTAAGTTTTATTAATGTAACAATGGTCTTTTCAGTTGTATTTCATAGCTTATCATAAACAATGTGTTTTAACATTTGATTTGTCAAATATTCCATTAAATCAGTGGAGAGCATTGGAGAGCAAAATGTAGAAAAACCTTTTCAGTAAACAAGAGCTTGAGGTGAATTTTCTTTTTGTAGACACTGACAGTACTTTAAGAACAGTCTCCACTTTTGATCCAGTTAAATCAGACAATAATTCTGTAATTCGACCACTTAAACAGATCATTTTAGAGGCTTACCTACTGAATTCTTACACTGTAAGACAAGTGTGAGGCGAGAAGGTTAAGAAAATAACTATTTAAGAGCAGAATTTTTTGAGAATACCAACTGTCCTTAGAATCTTTCTTAAAGATAACAATTCTTACCATTCCTTAAGAAAATTTGTGGAATAAAAAGCAAATCTAAGGAGAATGTCTCTCTAAGACACTTTTGTAAATCCAAAGAAGCCCCAGAATCTCAAAAAAAAAAAATTCTAACATAGCGTAGAACTGATGAAGCTGTTCTGAGAGCCAAGGGTGGCACCACCCCATATTAGTACAGTGTTCCTAATAAAGTGCTGGGCGGGTATATTATTATGTACAGTACTGCAATCAGTCACCTCAGCAGTGCACTTGGTGGCTAACTTGGTGGTCTGTGAACTTCAGCCAGTGTGTGAATTTGTTCAGCTTCATCAGAATCTCACCTGATTTACCTGAGTCACTTTAATACAGGATTGATTACATAAGCTAGGGATTGGACAGTAACTGCCTATCCTGCAGTCTTCCTCAAAGAGGGGTTTGCAACACACTGATTTAAACACACTATTAACCACAGTATTTCCTCTATATTTTGCTGGATGCTCCATGCAACATAGTTTATGTGTATGTATGTATAAAACCATAGGCTGGTCTCGCTAAAATCAAAGATGACTTAACGTGAGATGTCTGTAAAGCAAAAAGAGTTTATTTAAACAGCATAAACAGCAGATTTACTATCAGGAATATGTGATTTTGTTAAAAGAAAAAACAACAACAACACTGGGATATTACTGATAAACATTGTACTATTTATTTATAGTATTATTATTCAAGTTATTTGGATTATAGTGTTACTGCTTCTCGAGAAATGCCCTCCTCGCACTACAGGTCCAGCACATTGTTCAAGCTGGGATTCAAATTCTTCCTGGCTGGTTGCTGAAAGAGTAGCCGTGTGACAGTGATATTTACATCATGGAAGGCAATTCTGTGTTGAGGTGTCTATGTCCAACGAGCCTTCAGGAACTCTGGGAAGATCCTAGTGAGAGTGACGTATTTAGTGACAAATGTTTGCGCTGGTCACACGTTGCTGAGTAGATACGGGTTCCACGGGACTGATATATTAGAGGACTTATATTTGGCTTGTTTACATACTTGTACGCTAAAGACGTTTGTTCGAAAAGAGCCCTTTGTTACCCGTTGATCGGCGGTTTCTCCAGCGGGTTGCATAACTAAGTCATAGATAAACATCTCACCTTTGTATCCTGGACACCAGTATCTTTAGCTTGACATTCAATTGGCCAGCATAGTGGGAAAACAGTCTGGTCTCAAGATGTTGTGGCAATAAGATGGGGTCTTTATTTAGCCACTTGTTGAACCACAGTCTCGTGTTTTTATTGGATACGCCTCTTTCAATTCTGAGAGGAATCAGGAGTCCCTAATGATATTAATTTAAACAAACCAAAAAACAAACAAAGAAACAAAACAAAAAAAAAAACACCATAGCCTTATATACAAGTGGATGGGGTTGGGCATGTGCAATAGGTGCATGGTAAGGGGGAAGGTGGGGGAAATCTGGGTGTTGGAGGCGTTAGTACATGTAGCCTTTGGAGTAGGGCTGTGGGCCCATGTTGGTGGCGGCTGGTTCGGAGGGGTAGGAAACGCCCTCGTCCAGGTGTGACAGCGGCACCGTGTCCTCTTCGTTCACGTAGCGCTCGAACTCGGCCTTCAGGCTGGGCCGCTGATTGTCGGGGAAAGCCAGGGAGATCAACGCTTCCGGTTCACATACGAATTTGTAAACATAGCGCTCGCCTGCCACCTGAACACACAGAGATCAGTGTAATCAGACACAATGAAATCTTAGCAGTAAATGAAAAAGCTGTTGTAGGATTAAAAAAAAAATGCAATAATCAAAACTTTTTTTATTTCCTATATTTAACAGAGAGCAGGGCTAGTTTTACAGGCAAATATTTTTTTTTTTAATATAGAAAACATACTGTGAAGATAATGATATATAAGTGTAGATTTTCTGTCTTTTTCACAATTTTGGAATCTTTATTTGAGGTCAGTGCACCAGAGGGGGCTATTTGCAAAAAAGGTGTCTCCTATTAAGTCACTTTATGAAAGTGTTAGTACCTTTTGCATAATTCCTTTCTCGTAGTAGTAGCGCAGGGAGCGGCTCAGTTTGTCATAATTCATGGCTGGACGGTTCTTCTGCATCCCCCACAGCCTGGCCACCTACAAGAAGAAAAAAACAGGAGAGACGTGAGAAGAAAGAAAACGGGAAGATGTGCTTTTATTCAGGAAGCCACTGTAGGGGCTTTACTGTATGTACACACACAAAGCTGTGGCTTATTACATTTCCTAAGGATTATTATTTAGTAAGTATGTAGAAAACAATGGAATTCATGTCTGAAACCACTGGTGGGCCTGTGGAGCTTGAGGGGTCACTTTTTATATTTTGTGTGTGACAGAAAATGTTGACATCACCAAAAACCATCACATTATATATCAATAATACATATTAAATCCTGATGACATTTCAGTAAGGTCCACAGGCACTTATGAATGTACTTCAGTGACTGTTCAGCACTACAGGGTGTTACCATGTCAAAACACTTTCAAATGTCATTCTGATGAGACTAGGACAACTCCCCCACATGCTTATACAGTACAGTTCCTTTTATGGACCCAAAAATGCATTTTCAGCAGCAGAAACCAGAAACCAACACATTTCAGTAACCTACACATCTCTTCTCCAAAAACAGTGCACACTTTGTATCCAGGACCAACTGAATGTGACCAAAAGCTGAATGATGTGCAAATGGTACGACGTACCCCACATGTGGGGGCTAATTGTGGCGCAATTAGTGGTTTCTGTGGTGCAATCAGTTCATACGTGCATATGGCTGCTAACCGAATGGTTGGTGGTTCATGCCCACCCAGGTGCAATGACTGTTGGGCAGTGGTGGCTCAGCGGTTAGTGCACTGGGCTATTAATGACAGGGCTGAGGGTTTGATACCTGGGCTCGGCAAGCCGCCACTGTTGGTTCTTGAGGAAGGCCCTTAATCCTCCCTGCTCCCCGGGCGTTGCAGTAATAAAAAAATGTGGACACGTCGGCTCACTGTGTGTGTTTGCTCACTAGTGTGTACGTGTGTGTTCACTGCATGGATGGGTTAAAGGCAGAGGGCAAATTCCATCAGTGTCCAACACTAATAGTAAACGTGCATGTCTTGTCTTGTGCCAGACTGAGGGGCAAGTTGAAGTCTAGCAAATCTTCCAAAAACATAAAAAATTTGTGTTCATTAAAATGAAAAGATGAAAAGAATAAAATCAGATCAAATATAAGCACCATCAATTTTTCTTATTATGTTTTTGATTCATTTGTAAATGACAAATCTCCAAAGAACTGACTACTTTCAAAATATGTTGGTGATCTGGAGTTTTCTCATCGTTTCCATTGGGAGGCAAAAGTTGTCATACTGTGTTGTCAAACTAACCCAGTGGTATGGAGGCTGTACATTAGGCCAGCTAGCTCTCACTGTGGGTTATTCGCTTTAATTATGGTTCTAAATGCTGCTATATTTGCCTCCAATAGAATGATTAAAATGGTCTAACTGGCTAGTGAATTCTCTCATTTATACACATGGACAGTGGTGGCTATTGGTGACAGGGGTGTTGGTCTGATACCCAGGCTCAGCAAGCTGTCCTTGAGCAAGGCCCTTCACCCTCACCTGCTCCCCAGGCGCTGCAGCGATGGCTGCATGTGTGCTTACTGTCACTGAGTGTGTTTGCTCACTAGTGTGTAACACAAATAAAAAATATGGTTGTGTTGTCTTGACTGAGGGGAAATTTTAGGGTACATTGGTCCTTGGAGTGAATTTGCTGACGCCATTATATGAAAATATGAGAACATAATTAAAAGCACATTGTTTTTTAAACAGTTCTGACTCCGTAAAAAAATTTTCATATATATTAGTTTGTGATTCTCTGCATCTGAAATAGAAGCTACAATAAACTAGTACAGGCTTGAATGTCTGAACTGAATAGGAAGATCTTAATTGTTATTTGTCAACAAAGACATCATTTCAGGCAGAATTCAGGCAGGGCTGTGTACAGTTGTCCCTGCGGTGCTTGTTGTGTTTGATTTGTCAGAGAGCTCCGTGGTGGTCTAATTGCAATAGTCAAACCCTGGCAGTAATGAATGATTAATGCTGTACAGTAGAACAGGCCTGATGGAGGCATCTCTGCATGACAGGCTGCTGACTCATGCTATTTAGCCGTCTACTGCCCACAGACAATGGGAGGTTAACATTCATGCCTCGACCACAGCAGCACGCTTTGACTGGGAGTGGAGGGTTGTAATATTTGGTAATGGAGCCGTTCTCCATTTTGTTTCACTCTGCTGTTAAGTGGGGTAAATAATGCATAGCTGCTAATGGATGTCGACTATGTGTGGGTGGGTAGGAACTGGAGAACGGTGCTGATTGCAGGAAAAGAAAACTTTGACTGTTCTCTTCTTATGCTGAAGAAACAAGCATCTTTCAGGTTCCTGAGTTTAAAACTATTCACAGATGCAACATTACGCAACTGTAATTTGCACACGCATTTCTAAAGTATGCGCATCAAATCAAAGGCAGGCTGATCCAGTGAGCCCTTATGAAATCCTCAAACTATTAACCATCATTTTCTTACAACAATCTTGAAGCAGTGCATCAAATCCAGTCCTTATCTACCATGGGCTTATGAAACCTGCAGACCCTCACCTCTTCTGGCTCGATCAGTTTGAACTCCATGCCACGGCCAGTCCAGGCAATGAAGTGTGCATTGCCGGGATCATCCAGGAGAGCCACCAAGAACTGCCATAGCTGCAGTGAGCCACGCCGCTGATAGGGGGCGCCCTCGCGGAACACGCTGCCTCCCTCCTGCTTCACCTCACCTGAGCATAAGAAGAGAAATACTGTAAAATCTAGTGTACACAAGTTTTCACTAACCCCTAATGTAGCTGATCAGCCAGGATATGTATTGGGGTCAAAATGTAGTTTTCTTTAGTTTAGCACTGGAGCTACGAGGCTCATCTAACTAAAAACCACTGGAGGTCAAGAGTCACCCAGAGCTGTTATATAAGTACATGCACAACATGCCCCTATCCTAACCTGCTCAAACTGCATCCAGGTCTTTGGTAAGGTTGCACAGACTTATGTGATTTATAGCATCCATATGCCTGCATAACACCCAAGTACACAAAGGGGAGTAGAAATGTAGCACATTTTAACATCCGTTGGCTGAAATGAGGTTGAGGTCCTTGAAGTATACTGGCAAGTCTGTGCAACCCTAATGACCAGGATGCAGTTTGAGAGGCTTGGGGCACATATTGTATATACATCAAAATAGACTGTTGACTTCTAGTGTTTGTTAGCATCTTAGCTTATTGTAGCTAAAGAGGTAAACATGTCTTGGCTGATCAGCTACATCTTAGGTGGCAACTTGTGTGAATTTGAATTTGTACAAAACATGCCAATTTTCTCTTAAATCTCCTTGACAAATACTGTATATAGATAAACTACACCCCAGGTGATGGCTTGAAGGGTATAAAGCCCCCCGGCATTGAGGTGTGGAGCAGTGGAACTGTGTTCTCTGAAATGGTGCTCCATCTAATACTTTTGGGATGAGGGGAGTTGGTGATCATCCAACATTCTGACCTCACTAACGCTCTTGTCTCTGAATGCAATGCAGCAATGCTCCAAAATCTAGTAGAATTTTTTCCTTGGACATTAGAGACAGTTACTCCAAAAAAGAAAATACAGGATTTAATACCCTAGATTTTGGAAGAAGCAATGACTGTGCAGGTGTACAGATACTTATGTCTATATAGTGTATACACTAAGCAATACGGTATTAAGCTGTACACTCGTATATCTTCTAGGTGGTAGCTGAAGTGGGTGCTTTTTACATTAAAGGCACTATAGAAGCCGAGAAACAGCTTACACTTGCAGTCATCATTCACAAAGTGGTGGGCAGATGTCAATGAAGCAGACAGCTTCGGTGTCTAATATCAGTCTTTTCCCACAGTGTATTCACATCAGCCTGGTATGAACGACTCTATGCTGTACCAAACCAGATCGTGGGAACTTCGGCTGGATAACTGACACCTCAATAGAGTGCTTCCACCAGTTCAGCCAGTTGAAATGATCTACAGCTATTCCAGCTATCCCATCAATCACCCCAGCCATGGGAACTAGCAGCTCTGCTTCTTCCACCACGTCACAAGAGGCTGGATCATCGATGTGCATGAGAAACCATAGCCTCAACCTGCTACAGCTTATATAAAAACATCAACTGGTCATTGTTCAGGACAATATCAGACGACTTTAGACACTGGATGATGTTACTGAGGCAGGATTTTGCAATATGGTGCATGTAACACTGTGCTTGATAGTGATCTGATCTCAGACTATGAACTATGAGAGGTTGTGTTTCTCAGGTTGTGTTTTTCAGTGTGTTTTTTTTTTGGAGTTTGAGAGTTTGAGCTGAACTACGTTAATAGTCGTGCACAGCGACTGATCGAAACTCACCTTCAAATTTCTCAGGAACAACACGGGAGTCGTTTTCGAACATGTAGCCTAGAAACGGGACAAATTCAGCGTTAGCTCCCTGGCTAGTCTCGAGTCATGTTTTTTGCATCAATTCAGGCAGAAAGACAAACCAAACAGCACAGTGATGTATTAATGATAGTCTGTTTTAGAAGCATGCCATGACTGTCTGCAAGATAATGACATAATTGTACAATTTCATAACTTCTCTACGACTACTGGTGCCTTTTTGGAAATGAGAAAACATGGGGCAATTACAACAATTATCATTAGCATGTAGGACACTAGACTCTCAGTAAAGGAAGTGACTCCAAGTTTCTGTAATTAATCCCTCATTACGGAGCTGAGCCCAGTCTGCGTTTTGAAATGACCCAAAATGGTGCGACAAACAGAGTGAGCAAAGAGGTGGGTTATTTTTCTTTGCTCCAGGAAAAATACAGGCCTTTTCCAGTAGTAATATTTACCCTGGAATTCTTCAGGCAGCGGAGAGACGAACGCTGGTGCCAGTGGAAACACAGGCCCGCTGGCTTGGTTAGCCAATGACCGCATGCTACTGGCCAATCCGAGTGGGCTATGACTGATGGGTGTGAGATGTAGCCTCCTAAACTCGTCATTTTATCTGTAGCTGAAGTGGACGCTCACTGACTGCTGCTGTTCATGCACCACTGTCGTAATTATAAAAGACTTAAATCCTTGAGATTTTTGTTGTGATGTCAAATGGTTGCTATCTTTCTGTCCTTAAGTGAGCTCAACAAAGTGAGACATATATCAACTTAACTCAAATACATCATTCAGCTTTTCCAGCTTCAGCTAGAGCATGGCATCAAGCTTTGCTTTGAATAGCACTGAAGATATTCGCTAGAATACGGCAGACTTAAGTCTTAGTAAGGATTCTTATTACATGCTCACACAATGTGCATCTGGCATTTCCCAATGGTGTGAAAGAGAAACATGTATAACTGCAATGAAAGAAGACTACCATTGTGTATGTTAGCAGTGTTAGCCATACTTTACCTTCATTGCTGTGCTGGGGATTGGGGTAGCCCTCATTATGGTGGTACATGGAGGTGCAACCAGGCACATCTATGGGGTAAAATGCAAGAATTAGCTTTAAAATAAGATCACATGGTCCTACATGGTCCTAGTGAGACATGAGGTTCTAAAGAAAAAAAACATGAACTGGTATAGAGCTTTTACATAAGGTGGTAGTGGGGGGGGGGGGGGTTCTTTATACTTTAGAAGATTTCCTTAATGAACTAAAGGTTCCTCTTTATTAGCACCGCTGTAGAGAACTTCTGAAAGCCGGTGAAGTGTGTGAAACCTGTGTATCTGCTGACGTGCTAAACTCTGTTACTGGCTGCATCGAGAACAACAGCAGCATTTGTCATGTACTTGTCTACAGTGATATTTTTGAGCCATGACCAACCGCAATGATGTGCTATGGACACATTATGATGATCCTTGCTCTGGTTCCAAACTTAGAGCCAACCTATGAAACCAGCAATGAAACTCTCACTCCTCTCTATCTCTCTGAGTAAATAACTGCTGGTGGGATCGCAAGAGCCCTCGTTCTTGCCTCGGCGTAGTGACTCAAGCCTGGGGAATGCAGTGGCACAGACTAAGATAAGATGCCAGAGGGGGAAGGAGGGTTTTCAGCTCACGTCGCTCATGCAGTTGGAAGTAATGCTACTGTTTACCGCGACATCTGAATGCAACCACAATAGCATGTCGGGCCTGTGACACTGTGCATGAAATCCGTTGCACTTTCATTTTGAATGGTGTGAATGCTATCTTAAGCAGCCAGAACACTTAACACTTGAAGTTCCACTTCCTGTTGTTTTGTCCCAGGCTAAAGGGAGATTTTTTTGGGCACTTGAAGATAATGGCAAACAATATGGTAAAAAATATAATACTTGAAGGCATTCCATGTTATGCAATAATGTAATAACATTGGGACACAAAATAAAATGTGCAAATTAATAGTCAGAGCTTGCCTGAGTACTGCATAAATAAATAAATAAATAAATAAATAAATAAGTAAAAATCGATGAATCGATGGAAAAAATATATATTAAAAGATACAGCGGCAGCCCTTTCTGGGTGGGTGGACTGGGTGGACTGGGTGGCCGTCCCTCTCCCCCCATTACTCAGCACAATGCTAACCAGTTTGTCCAATAGTTGACTAATGTAACTGAATTGGCAGTTAGTGATCAGCTGTCCGGTGATGTTAGCCGCAGTTTAAAAAGAAGGCTGCCTTTCCGCATCTCGACAGAAGTATGTGCTAGCCTTCACCCTCCCGGTGCTAGTTGCATCGTATGATAGTCCTTGCTAGTAAGTGGGAATTGGCAATAACATAACCACAACAAAAATGGAGCCACTAAAACTATGTAAGACCTGGTAGACTACCAGGTCTCAGAGTCAGAGTCCAGACCTTAGCACTGTTAAATGTGTTGGGGATGACACAGATGGTGAAAAGCAGAAAATGCTCCAACAGACACACTGAAAGCAGGTTTCCAAAAAAGTGTGGAAGCTGTAGCTAAAGAGTGGACGCACTAAACACTTTGCAGAGTACTGTCCTAAAGAAAGAAGCTACAGTTATCTAGCACACATGGCTGTGCGCATGTTCTGCAGCATTCGTGCACTCTGCAGAGCATGGCCAACAGCTGGCCAGGGCAGGGGTTAAACATCTACTGATAAACAGCCAAGTGAAGCTCCACCTCAGATAGCACCGTATCTAAACACAAAACATCCTTTTTCGGACAGATTTCAGCACGTACAGCTCTGAACTTTGTCACTGCAATCAGGACTCATCAAAGCTATCAATACCAGAACAGAACAGCCACAACACACACACACACTAACAAGAACAGAAGAAGACTCAACAGCATGCTTCCTCTTTTATCCCCTAGCTGAGTTCTGCTAGGTTTCCTGACTGTCAGTGGCTCGATGGCTTAGTCTGTGTGAAAGCAGGGTTATGCTGGAGAACAAAAGGAGCTAAACCACTGCTGTTTGAAATCTTTCACAGCGTACAGATGAGCCAGATTCACCCGGGCTCATGTTTCCATCTCTTGTCAGTCAAACCACAGCTCAGTAAGAGCAATGGCTTGTGCTAAAGCTAAGTGTGTACACCCCCCTACCACCACCACCACCACCACCACCACCTCCCCCGCCTCTGAACCCAGCCCTGCCTCCCTTCCTCCCTCCCACCTCTCCTCAAACGCAGCCCCCCCCCTCCTCTCAGGTTACTGCCGCCACGCTCATTTTTCCATTATGAGTTCATCTGCCTTGCAGAAAAAGGAAGCCGCTGCTGCAACCCAACACCCGCCAGCGTTCCGTCGGGGATTCTAGTCTTTCCAGTGCCCTCCATTTTCTCAATGAAATTCCTCTGCCTCCCTGCTTTTCACACAGCAGCCGAGGGGAGGGGTGGACCAGAGAGAGAGAGACAGAGAGGAAGAAACACTGAAATACAGTTGAGACCTTTGCAAAGTGTCAGAGGTGTGGGGGGGAGAGACAACAACTTCACAAAGAGAGAGAGAGGGAGGATGACTAAGAAAACTTCTTATGGACATCGCAGTGCCCTTGAATTGGCTGTTTACAGTAGAGCTCGCAAACACAGCTTTTGATCTCTGAGAAACAGAGAAGAGAGGCAAGATCATTTTAATGGATCTCAGTGCGGTCAGATTACTGTATGAGTAATACCCAGCTAAGCCTTCCCAATCCCTGCACTTTTCTTCCAGTAGAGCCCTGTGTCAGTTACACTGCCATGCAAAAGTTTGAATGAGAGTTTAAATGATTGTTTTCTTCCATAAAAATAGACACAGTGTATATTTTAAATACTGAGCAATAGACTAAACTAAAGTATGCATCCAGTATTTACAAAAAAAAACCATCATTTAATAACAAGAACTTAGTTTTAACACATTATTGCCTATTTAGAGTCTTTTACAGTCACTAGATCTACAAAATATCTCAGCTTCTGTCCAGCAAAAAACTTGTATCTCCAAAATGGCAACTTTAAGGTCAAACATCTTAATTATTAATGGAGGTCAATGAAACATTGTAATTTGATTGAGAAATTTTATTCCAAGTTATTTTGGAGCATTTCTATTGGTCCAAGGTAAAGAACCAGTTATTTAACTTCTCATAGTTTTATATAGAACCATTGTCTGTACTGAGGGACCTTTAAGGTTGTACGTGTCGGCAACAAAATCATTTTTTATTATATTACAAATCGCTCACCAGGCTCATAGGTGTAGTCAGTGGGCTCCTGTTTGACCATCATGTGGGCTGGGGGGAACCTTTGAGGGTGGGGTCCAGCCATGTGAGCCGCTCGCTCATACAGGGGGTCCAGGAACTCCTGCTTGAAGCTCTGCTGAAGGTAGGGCATGCAGGGGTCCGAGTGCTGCCGGTGGTAACCTCCACCTCCACCAGCGCTGCCGCCTCCTCCTCCTCCAGCCGGAGCAGGGTGCATGCGCTGCAGGGTCTGACCTGGAGGCCCAAATGGGGGACCCATCTCTGCTGAGCTTGTGGGGAACCTGGAGCTAGAAATCACATATGCCAATAAATTTTTCAATGTTTCAAGGGTCTTCTTTGAAGGCCTCATTATTTGAGGCCCAACAGAGTGACTCTGATCCACTTGTCAAATGTGGTTCTAGATCTAATAATACATGTCCTCAGATACACAGTGATGCAACCGTGTTGAAAACCGGCAGACCACAGCTTCTTTTTTTCCTTCTCACTTGCATGCAAACATCATCGGCCAGTTTCACATATAAATGTGTGACTCATGCATGTGACGTTATTGATTTCGAAAATCTGTGCATGCAAATCTCCTTTACGGGTAGAAAAATCTGATCTGCGCCAAACAATTGAGCAACATGGGAAGGCCTCTCACAATCATTATGCTATCCACTTATCGTATGATAAATGGACATGACCTCAATTATTTTTCCTGACCTTGATATTGCCCATTGTGTTTGCTTTGTTTAAAAACAGCAGTTTCATCTTGTGTTATATTTACTTACAATATTTGTATATTTACTATATTCCAATTCCAATGTCTGAACTTTTAATAATTAAAAGTTTATTGCTCTTTAAAGTGGGTAATTGCATTATCAATGGCATAAAATGATCTTAAAATAGTACCAACAATAAGGTTGTTTATTGCAATTACTTCTGAGGCAATATATCATCCAAGAAAATAATTATCGAGACAGGCCTAAACATGGCCGGCAGTGTGAACATAGCTTCAATAGAGCTCAACTGCTGGAATGGATCATGCTGGTGTGTTACCTGTGGTTCATGGGGTAACTGTGGCTGTGGCTGGGGTGTGACTGGCTGGCAGAGGGAGGGTTCATATACCCCGCTTCAGGTCGAGTGCCCACCGGTGGTTTCGGGGAGTAATGTTGCATGGGGGACATGGGGGTCCCGGGGCAGGAGCTCTTGGGTCCTGCTCCTGCTGCAGCTGCTGTTGCTGCGGAGGCTGCTGCGGACGCTGCTGCGGACGCTGCTGCTCTCTTCTGTTCATAGGCACTGAAGGACACAGCAGAAGATTACTAAATCACCTTACTGCTTAACCTTTAAACTTAAAAGCTAACACTGAATAGCACTGCATTCCTGATTATAATATTGTAACATATCATTTAAGGAGACCCAATCAGTACTTCATCAGCAAATGCAAATACATCTACAGATTCTTATATGAACATTAAAAATAATAATAACAATGATAATAATAAAACATGATTAAAACGTTGGTCAGAGTTCTTATTTTAAAATGCTTTGCTATAGATAAGCGAGTCAGAATGGTTTGCAGTGGTGGTGATGGCAACCAGATGTCTGAAGTACGTCACAGAGAAATGTTACACTAGATGGTTACAAATGTGATGCCTTTAGGGTGTTATAAGGCAAAATAGTCCCCAAAGAAAGCTGACCCATATTTCTTAGACCCATATTTTTTTTTGTGTATTAGCATTACACATAAATCTTGATTAGGTTCAATGGTCAGTCAGAGTCTATAAACAATCTTACATCAATTTACAAAAATTCAAAAATTTCTCAAAATGATTTAACTTAAAATATAATATATAAGTACTTATGTTTACTCACTAGTTTTTAGCTCAATTAACTTGTACATGTATTCATGTATTCTTGTGTGTATATCTTTTAATGTGTCTTTAATATTTTTAATATTGGATGGATTTACTGGCCAAACGATATACTAATAAGGCCCAAAGGTTTTATTTAAGAAGAGCATGACCGCAAGTCCAGTAAGTCAAGAAGTGAACGCCTGATGGTCGAATACAGTTGCTGATTGTGTGTGCTGACCTGGCGTAAAGGCACTGCTCTCCACTGGGGTAGCTGAAGCTCTGCTTGTGGCTGCATGACTGGCTGGGGTCTGAGCCGGGGCTCTGAGGCTCTTTCTTAATCTTCACCGGCGGGCTGTGGAATGCCACTGCTGCGATAGAGACAAACAGGTTCATTAATACAGCCACATTCCAGGGCGCTCCGCTCTGGCCTCAAGGAACAGCACAGGGGCAAATACTTTTGTCTGTGCTGGAAATACCAGAGCAGTTCAATGACTCCACAACCAAAACAAGACTGGGGAGAAGAGACACACATGTACAAACGTTCCAGCTTCTCTTAAGAGTTGCCCGTGTCATCAGCCATAGAGTGCATGCACACACACACACACACACACACACACACACACACATTTACAATAGCACTGACACGCCCCAGTCTGCTGACAGATTCATTTGAACCTCTCCTTCTTCAGACACAACAAAACTATTAACATCCCACGCTCTCAACAGGTTAATCACGGCATAAACATCCACTGCCGTCACCAAGCTCTGCTGAAATACACAATACCAGTGGCATGCTTTTGTTAACTGTCATGGTGCTGCTGCCAAGGTATGCCATTGAGAGTTTTCCTCCATTCAGGTTGTTTTTCACTTTAATGGCTGACGCTGCACTCAATTATCGTATGATTAACTCAGTGTAAAAGAAAGAAAAGCCAACACACCTGTGGGACCAGGGACGAGATCACTGAGCCATTTTGTGATATTTCCCCTTTAGAGCACTTTAAAGCATGTGTCTGACAGAAAATAATAATAAACATAATGGGGTGTGCTGGTGATTAGAAGCAGCATTGTCTTTAAAGCAACACTATGTAGCAATTGTACCTTCAAATAACAGTTTCAAAATCCTTGTGAAGCTCCACTGACTAGTAATAGTGAGAAAAATGCCTCTATTGTTGATACTCTGGGCTCAGCAGGCTGCTAACCTCACTATATAACTCTGGAGAAGCGGGCAGGACAATGTTTGGGAGTCATATTTGTGTAAAACCCTGTAACATTACCCTACCGCTTCAGTCCACATGCTTCTTTCACTTCAGATAAAGATTCTGTATGTCTCAACTAGTCCAGAAATGTGTAAAGTGTATCTGTAATGGGTGACTCAATGTATGAATTACACTTCCCTACTGCAAGACAACGTCTTCATACACCAAGTCTAGCTGATCAGCAAAGGCGCTTTTTGGCTATTAGCTTTCATTACTTGCTAGCTATATTAGCTTCTTAATTTTTTGATCCTAAAAAGAAGACGTCTGGTAATACATCATCTTTTCTCTGGACACGTCCTCTTTCTAGGATCTAAAAATGCGTCCAGGATTTCTAAGGTCAAATTGATTGATTGGCAAAAAAGTCCCATATTCTCCCAGTTACTAGTGGTCTATATGTACTTGCATCTACACAACCATAGGCCAACTTGCTTATCATAATGCCCTAAAATGCCTAAAAGCAAATGTAAATAAACACAAATATTCTAAAATATCCAAAAGAAGAACTGGAAAAATAGTGGATTTTTATGGCAAATTATTATTTTTGTATTATCTTTGTAGTGGCATGAAATAATAAAATGTAATTGTTAAAGGTGGTAAAAATAAAACTTTGTTTTATTTCTTTAAACTCTAAAGACACATGAGTTTAAAAGAGGAAAATGAGCTGATTTGGCCTATAGACTATTAAGGCTATTTATTAATCTTGGTAAATTAGTAAATGTTTAGGTATTTTTGTTTATTACCATAGTTGCATGATTTTTGAGATATTTAACTGCCTTCCTCTGTCATATACTGCCATTGCTCTACAACTTCCTTAAAGCCCCTCAACCACGACATCCCAATTACAAAAAAGTAAAGTAAAATCTATCCAGTGCAAAACTAAACAATCAAACTTCAGCCACTAAAATATCTTAGCTAGTCAACTGCATGGGAGGGTGTCTGACTGAACCAATGCTTTAAGAGTTTGAGAGTCCAGATCAGAGGGACGTTTCACTCGAGTAGCCGGGGAGCCACCCAGCGCGTCTGGGCCTGGGTCTGCACTAGAGCGCTACGTTGCTGTTTATTATTGGAGGGGAGCAGGCCGGCGCGCAGACTGTATGGTACAGGATGTTTTTCTGGGCCGCTCAGGGTAAACAGCAGCAGCTGTGCTCCTCCAGCTGAGCTCCAGCCCTGTGTTTATGGCTGTTTATGTGTTGATTGTCGTGGGCGCAGACCTGACGGAACAGGCACAGGCTGAAACCCAAGCCCAGGTAATTACATATTCTCTCTCTCAGAGAAGAAAGAGGAATACAGAAAAGGCCTCTTCTTGCTGTGATATTGCAGCATCGGCAACAGCCCTACCACAGGCATCAGAGAAAGAGAGAGAGGGAGAGAGAGGCAGCTGAGAGAGCTGGGCGAGAGGGGGATGGCACTCGTTTATCTCCTTTTTTTCCCATGCTGGGCAAAGTGATGAGGAAGTGTTGGCTTAGTGTGAAGCTTAGAATGGATTAGCCAGTATTTAAGCAGACTTCTCAGGGAGGGAGACAATAGATGTTAAGCATTTTAAATCCACTGGGCCCAGGAAAACATGCCATAAAGTCTAAGACTTTAGCATGGGTGATATACAGAGGCAAATACACTTTTGGAATGTGTCTGCACAAGCAAGTATGCTTTTGAGCTGACAGATCTGAACACTTATAACAAAATAAGCTCTTACAGTAGCACACTGAAACCAAAGGCGAATGTTTTTCAGGGATCAAGGTGTAATCACTTTTTTCTGGGTGTGGGGTTTGACGTTCTCTTCCCTGACACTGCTAATTCTAACATGGAAAATCAGTATAAATGTTTGCATCACGCACTAATAAAACCTGCTCTTTGACACCGCAGTTGAGGTGGGTGATATCATTACAGCATTTTGAGCATTTTCTAGTGGGCATCATCACTAAGCCACAATTACAAGTAACAGCCTACAGTTAAGAAACAGTGAGTTTGAATCCCAGCAACAATACTGTAATTTCACACCAATCCGACACTCACAGACTCACTGTGGAGACCATTAAGTACCATGAAAGTACCTTTTTTCATCAGAAGTGTTTCTCAATAACTGAGTTTCACACAATTCACACTTCCTCTTGGTGCTTGTAACACTATTGTGAAGCATATAAATAAATTCTGTGGTCACAAATAAATTGATCATCAGCCTCACTAATTATATTTATAAGTATTAACCTTTCATACTTCAAACAACATAGAACTGTATTGATTTTTATTGTGTCTACTTTACAATCTTATAGCGTTACCAGACTTTTCTATTTACTGTATCAACTAGCCTCTTAGTCTGTTACAAATAATCCCACCAATAGGTGAACTTCTTATATATTCGTATAAGAATCTTAATAAGATTGAATAAAAGTTCATATTACTTTCACTTAAATCAGATTAGTGTACTTACAAAACTCTTAAAAATTACATTATTTAATACAAACCAAAAGGTTGTCCGGTTCTCAAATTACTGTTATAATTGAATGTGGCACTGTTAGTACATTGTGTTTATTCAATCTTATCAAATCACAGTACGCATCATTGTAGTAGTTGTTGTATGTCCCGCCCCTGCACTGGAGGTTTATGCTGCCATTTCTGATGAGCTTTTGTGTGTGCCGTAGCTGGCACTAGTTTCTAATTAGAAAAGCTTAACAACTCACTTGCAATGAATCAAATGACTTTAGCTGGAAAGCATTGAAATTTGCTATGTGGAGCTATTCACCGGCAATCATATGCCTCAGATCACACTGTCTAATAAACTCATTACAGTAAGTAGAGAAATCTACTAATTCCAGGCCATTAAACAGACGAGCCGAGGGCCATTTAAACTGAACACGTGCCGTGGCTGGAGTCAATCTTTGGGAAAAATTTAACATTATCAAGACGTTTCCTCCTGCCATTAACCTAAACTCAGTTTATAGACCAGTGGCAGAGAGCGTAAACAGAGATGTGACACTAAAGGTACGTTGTGTTCGTCTTTCTTCTTCTTTTTTTTCAGTAATTCGACCAAAGCGCTCTGTTTCTGGCCATTCTCTCAGTGCGACTCATTTGGAAGTTACGTCACTTTTTCTCAGATCCACTCATATTTCACAGGTTTTGTTTCTTGTGCGAGAGGAAGGGAGGTCATGAACCTGAATGTGCAGTGTGACATCTGGGTGAAGTGTTTAGATGTTTCTGATCGTACACTGTACACAGTACGTACATAGAGTTAGTATTACGAAAATGAGAGAGAGAGAGAGAGAGACAGAGAGAGAGAGATTCTTAGAATTTACAACAGTCCATTTTTCCTAATAAAATGAAAAGTATGGAAAAGAGGACAATTTCTTTTGAAAATACAGTAATAAGCTATAAAATATAGGCAAACCTTGTAACTCCTTCCAAATCACTATTTTGGTTATAAACTCTATTATGTGAAGAACTCACAATGAAAGACTACCAAAACCGTCCAAAATCAAATGG
Organism: Salminus brasiliensis; assembly: GCF_030463535.1. NCBI lineage: Eukaryota > Metazoa > Chordata > Actinopteri > Characiformes > Bryconidae > Salminus > Salminus brasiliensis. The sequence goes on from NC_132899.1 coordinate 19,460,615, forward strand.
AATAACATCTAAGAGTGTGTTTTCCCTTCTGCTATAAAAGTTACCATTGCCCAGATACAAGGATGGAGCTGGGTGGTCCCTAAAAGCACCTTAAAAGATCTCCAACTCTACACCTTCATCACAAACTGCCAAACGAGGCTATAAACCCAACGGTGAACATGTGAACGTGACTAGCCCTTAGCATTCGCACCTCTTCTCAAGGAACACACGTACGTGTGAAAACCCAGTAGCATTGTGCACTACCTGGCGAGAGAGTCACCCATTCAGAGTGAGCCGACAGAGGCAGTCCGGGCCAAGACAGAGGAGCTGGACTTTACATATGTAAATAGCATGCTTCAGAGGAGAGGACAGGGAGGTGAAGGGGGATGGTCAGGGTTGAGTGCTTTAGGAAGTGGAGGATCATTATGGAGGGCCATTCAGTCAACTCCCACCACAAACAAATCTCAGGACCTCGATACCCCCACTGCCGGCCCAGACAAAAAGACAGCCACCAGCTGTGACAGATGGAGGCACCAGTGGCTCCTCAAAAGCCTCTGCAGATATGACAGGAGGAGCAGCACTGGTGATCGGCCCAACAGGGAGCCCACTCAGCGATGTTCCAGGCGAAAATCAAATGTACACAATTTTCCTCCCCTTAGCCCAAATGCACCCGATTAGGCATGTTTGGTGTGTTTAGTTTTGTACTGGAGCTTTGAGGCTAATGTTGCTAACCAGTCTTGGAAGCTTATACCTCACTGTACCCTGTCAGTCCATTGAGTCTAGATTTTGCTAACTGAATTGGGTACAGCAGTGTTATAGTGCATTATTATCAGAGCAGAATGCTTTTAGACATTCAAACAGCATACATTCATTACCAGTTTTGAATGCCATTCTATGTAGGATTTTTATGTTGCCCTATGTTGAACCATTGTCTGTACTGCACACAACCCTTGAAGAACCTCTTTTAAAGGGCGTAGAAACAGAATTGTTCACTAAAACGTTTTTATTGCTTCATTGCTTTTTAAGCTGCTCATAAATTTCCAGCTTGCGCTCTGCTTTTGAGCTAAACCTCAACACCACTGAAGATCTGGAGAGTTTTAAAGTATTGTATATTCATGTCACAAGGACTTCCTGGAGGTTTTTCAGCTCATGACAGCTGTGGACGAGGCCAACTCCTCAATATCTCAACAGGTACGATGATTCACTGACTTCGGTACAATATCGCAGGCCCATAAACACACAGTGCTGTAGCAGAGCACAGGCCAGAGCATGTGACCACTGTGAGCTGTAGTGTGTTACAGAGAAAGGGTGCAAAAAAAAAAAAAAAGTGAACGATTAAGTAAACACAGTCGATAAGATAGAATTCAGAGCTGCGCTTATAATGGACTGGGGCTTTGTGTTTGGACCAGCATGGCGTGAGCAAATATCCTTTTCCACATTATGGCGTGTTTGCGATTTGATCTGTTGTTATGATACAGCCGTAAGTTAGGTTGCTGCGGCAAATCGGAGACTTAAGAGATCCACCCTGCATCCTATTGGCCAGCTGCACCCAACAGTGCCAAATCAATGAGAACAACAAGAATGCCAATTACACTAGAATGGCTTTAAAGGTTAAAATTGAGGTATTGATTTTTAGTATCCCACTTAACACTGCTTTCAAAGCCGACCCGTTCCTCCGCAAACAGCGCCTGTCAAAGGCTGCTATACATCAGACTGGGAATATAATGGTGGCACTAGGGTGTCACGGGTGGTGGTCACAGCAGTCACAACATGTCTAGTCAGGGCACCTTTCCAATGGCAGGACTACGCCTCAGTAATGAATAGAGGAACAGAAGGACAGCATTAAGGCATGGTATAATTCATTCATGTTGTTGTGCAGACTGGGATTTGACAAATACTTCAAGCATTAGTCAAGCACTGGCTGGAAACGTCTGTTGCAAGCTTATTTTTAACAGTGCTGCTGGGGTCTGGTCTTGTTCGATTTTGCTGAGGTTTTCATGTTTGTTGGGTCGGGTTTTGTGCGTAAGTAACTCTACCTTCAATAAAACAATCAGTGGAAAAGTCAAGTGAAGGGAGAGGGTGAGGGAAATGACTGGGCTGCAGAGCTCTCAAAGAAACAAGTCTGTCATTTCAGCAGAGCGTAGAAACATGTGCTGGACATGTGGGGTTCAGGTCAGCATGCAAGCACAATGAAAGAGGAGACAGAGCTCATCTCTTGGAGCTAGAAAGATTTTTTTTTGCAGAATTCCTCCCAAGTCTTTCAGGGTTTTAATTGTTGTCATAAGACTTTATGCTGTTTTTCCTGGACTAGATGTTGTTGCATATCGGTTTTCAGACCTCAGAGCTGTACCTTATTGTTCCTGTTTTAACCAAACTTTATATTTTAGAAACTGTAACTACAGGAGAAGGAAGTTTTACATAAATGAATGGAATACGATTTTATTTATAGTGACAGTGTTTAAAAGGTACAAAATGTTCCCACATGGCAAATCTCTGAAATCATCAACATTTTCAAACCAGAAGGAAATGTATCTATAAATGTATATCATGTAAAAATTGAATATTGTTTTTAATTCCAAGTAATTTTACACCAAATGTTCACACAATGGTAAGGACAGCTCGTATTTTAAAGGGTTTTAAAAAGGAAAAAATAGAGGTTGTCAATATGCATAATATATGCACTGACAAATCATGCCTATTAGACCTAGGCCTTTGTTCTGCACCATAAATATCAAGATCCCACCTCTATAATTGAATTCCCTATGAATATGTTTTTGTGCTTTTCCAATACTATGTTAGGACCAAGCTGGATTAAAGGAATTTCTAGATATAACACATTTACACATTTGACACTTGTAAAATACATTGTAAGTTTTAACTGGAACAGACACTAACGCATACAGTATGTTACCATGTGTGTAGGCATTTAGTAGTGTCTCTTAGCAAATAATTTTGACACAGAGCTGCTGATGCTGTTTTTTAATTTCTAACAACTGACTGCATCCTGGTTGGGCTACCCCTCATATTCACAGTTAATAGCCTATCGAGTACTTCTAGAATGCCCTCCACCACCAACATTTAGGCATTTAATTCCACCAATGAAGTCCTAACCAACTGAAGATCTTGCTCAGCTGTATCTACTTCTGCATCTTGCTTGGACAATGTTTAGTTTTGTGGTTCAGATAAAAGAAACAGCTTTTTGTTTCCAACCAACACTTCCACAATGGAATAAGACAAGCATGTCAGTACCTGCTTAAGTACAAGCATGATGTTATTAAACACAACTTAACTAAAAATCACAAATTTGTATTTTCACATTTCACAAAATTCTCTGAGCAGTCTCTGAAGGCCTTGACTGCTCCTTTTTTCCACCACTTTTATTCCCGGTTTGCTCACTAGGGGATCGTACCCAGATTCCTGTAATGCAGCTTTGCAACAAACTGTTGTAAAAGGTGTTATATAAGTGAACTTGACTTGATTGTTGAATGTCAACTTGACATTGTTAAGTAGGGCAGCAGACTGCAAACACACTCAGACTAAAATAAAAGGAGGTTCACACCTGCTTCTCTTTGTCTGTAGCAGTGTTTGAAAGTCAAAGTCACAATCCCAACTTGTGCAAGTAAATTCGTGCCATTCACCGCAATAGCCGTTCATGTTCATGTGATGAGAATGCACTCTTGACACATTTCGCCAAATTCACAGTTTCACTTCCCTTTCCAAAGCACGGCTGGACCGGATGGACTCCTGCTGCAGAGATTTTCCATTATTATCTCATTTCAAACAGACCCCTATGATATGAATGCAAATGAACTGGGGAAAAGGTTTTTTTTAAAAACCAAGATCAAACAGGAGAACGAAATCACCAAAAAAGAGGTTACTGTGGAATGATGTAATTCCATGCAACATGATAGTGCTGTGATGAATGCATGCCTGTGAATGAGAGAGGGAGAATGACTCTGTAAGAATGAGATGGTGTGTGTGTTGGAAGGGGTGGGGTGGGGGGGGTGTATGTAGAAGCAGTAATTAATCTCTCCACCTCCCATCCCTCAGCTCTCAATATAGCTGTCCTCTTTAAATGTTTAATGCATGTATTGATTTCCCTCTCATTGCAGAAATTATATAATGAACCTGACTGGAGAGATATCCATTCAGTGATGTGTCGGAGAGCGAAAAAAAAAAAGTGCACTCCTTATCTCCTGAGAGAGATAACACGTGCCCATTGAGTTCCTGTCAGGCCCGTGAGAAATACATTTCTACAGAGACTCTGCGTGCTCTCTTCTAATCTGGGTTAAGGCCTTAATTATTATAATAGTTTGGAGTAGCGACACTCAGCCCGCTTCTTGCTGTCTTTCATCTACACTTACCATCGACTGATCCATTATTGCTTTTTCAATATACGACCTACTCTGTGTCAGCAGAAAATCTCTGAAAGATCAGGCAGAACAAAAGGAAAGGGCAAAGCGAGCCAGACCTAACAATGAACGATCGCATATGGGATTTACAGCAGTGTATGAAATGAATGGTCATCTTTTTCATTGGTATGACCTGTCCAAGCTTCGCAATCATTACTAAACCTCCTCCAAAAAGATATTCTGAACTAACGTATGTTAATATGACAAGATTTTATTCTAAAAGCCTTTGAGAATGTTGATGAAACTAGCCTGTTGCTACAGGCAGGCAGGCAGGCAGAGGTACTGTATAGTGACCAGGGAGATACTAAAACGGACCAAGGTAATGCAACATTGTATGGTAACAATAATTACAATTAATATTTTTTATATTAATTGTATTTTTTTTTCTAAGCTATGCTACGTGGCTGTGGGCCATCTCTATACTGTAATCCAGCCAATAAAAGTAAAGTTTATCTTTCATGAGCCCACTGTAAAATAGAAAAGTCTTGCCAGAATAGGATTACATTAATTGTTTTATTCTTTTTTAATACTGACTTGAATACAAATACAAAATGCTGTTTGTAACAGCAGTTCAATGCACTGGTGAAGTCCCCCTAGCTCTTCTCTTGTGTGTCTAGATATAGGGCTGCCTTGTTATCGTTAGTCCTCCCCCACCGTTCCTTTTTCTTTCAGCAGCAGGGGGGGGAGAGAGCCCCTTCTGAGACAAGGGAGAGCAGACGACGTCCTGGGCTGGTTTGAGTTTTGCCGTTCTCCCCGCTCCCCTTCCTCCCTTCCTTGTCTCACCTCCCGGCCCAGTGATGCAGTAAAACACACACACTGCTGTCCATTCAGCACGCTAAGCTGAGCTTCACTGGCCTTACCTCAGTCTGAGCGAACCCCAGCCGGAGTTCTAGCCGGAGCTTCAGCCACAACAGTTAGAGGAAATACTTTGACCCAAACAGAGGAGTTACAGTACACTGTTTACAGATCAGAGTGTAAACAAAATGAGGAGTTCTTGAGAAGTTTATCAGCATAAAATTGCTGGCGAGACTCATTTAGAATCTGCAATTCATGGATAAAAGTCTTTGGACTCTAGAGCGCAAATGTAGAAACAGAAATAAAGAAAGAACAAAGAAAGAAAGTTGGATACAGTAGAAGGTAGACAGAAAAAAAGGTACGGTTATATATAAAAATAGCTAGGATGAGAGATGGAAAGAATAAAAACGGAAAGAAAAAGTAAGAAAGTAAAAATTTAATAAGATAAATTTGTAGCTAGGAAATACCATTTGTTTTTGTTTCGCTAAAGAAAAAAAAAAGAATGAAAGAAAAAAAAAAATAAAACAGAGCAGTGTGGACAATAGTAATTAGAGACTTTTGAGAGACTGTATTACAGAGCTAGGCGTAATGTTTTCATGTTTAGTTAAAGAAAGAAAGAAAGGACTATGAGTGTGCTGTTGAATGCTGTGGCTCTCCGGCAGCAGGCTTTATGAATGGAGGTTGCGTTTTCACTCACTGCTGCCTCAGCCAGTCTCTCACAACCAGCCCATTCATACGAACGTGGGGCTTAAGTGTGTGTGTGCGTGCACATGTGTATATGTGTGTGTGTGTGCCTGTACATGGGTTGTTTCTCTGTTAAAAGTTAAGAGAGGGAGGGAGCAAAGGCCAGCCCCCTGTACAGGATAGGACGAGTGGTCTCCCTGTATTTCTGGCAGTCTGAAGGATGTTTTTGCAGACTTTTGTTGCATAGCAGCTGTATTTTGGAAAGTTGAGAGCTTTTCGAGCAGTGTATTTTGTTAGGATAGAGCTTTGAGGGTGTGTGTGTGTGGGGGGGTTGGGGGCTGTGTGTGTGTGTGAAGCACAGCTATTAGGTGATATGCCAGACACTACGAGAGAGAGCGAGCGGAAGGTCAGCGCAACACAAACAAGCTCCAGACTGTAAATTCAGAGAACTTGTGTATGTTGTGTTGACTAAACCCACTGTCCCTCTTTCTCTCTTCCTTCTATCTTCCTCACACTCTTTAACTCCCAGAAGAAAAAAAAGCTGAAAGTGGATTTATGGCCACAACTTCCTATATAATTACTACAAGGCACAAAATCAAACAATCAGCCCACACAACACTGCAATTGCTGGATTAACTCACATCTTGGAACACTCAAGAGTGGAGCGAGCGAGAGAAAAGAGAGAGGGGGGGTGGATGAGGCGAGCAGTCCAGATTTGAGCTTAGTTTGTGGAGAAACAGGAAAAGGGCGGAGTTAAAGGCTCCATTCAGAAAAAGGAACAGCGAAGGTGGAGCCTGGTGTAGGACATTTTCATGAATGGAGCCGACGAAGCTCCAGTCTCGAGTGTAGCCACAAACCAGTGATATGTAAATTACTACTTCTGCTGTTTTCAGGATTTAAATAACTACAGCATGTAAGGTCAGAACTTGTGCAGGTAAGCACGGATAATTAAGAGAAGGAGAGAAAACAAAACACAAAAAAACCCACAATACACTTAAAGTCTGAAAAAAAACCCTTAGCTCTTTCAGAAAGGCCCTACAGGACTACTGTGTTCCTCATTTACTGTGATAAGCCTCTTTGGCTCTTAAACGGCATCCCACATTCCACTGGTCAATGGAGCATGTTGCGAAACAGCTGTTGGAAGCAAATGTTTCATATGTGTATCGTCTTCCCATCAATAAACAGGGGTTTTCTCTAATTTGAGACAAACTTACATATTAAAGCTGGGGAATATGATGATATTCATGATTATTGTCAAATAAGCTTTTTTGAATATATTGTGGAGATCATTAGTACTACTACAACACTGACCAACTGCATGCAGCATTGCAAAAGAGAGGATGAGGATTCATTTAAGGGTTAATTATAAAGGCATTTATAAAGGCATTAAATAAAATTGATGGACAACTGGTATTCTCATCTGACCAGAGCACCTTCCTCCATACATTTGAGGAGTCTCCCACATGCCCTCTGGCAAACTCAGAAACTTCCTATTTTTGTCTGTGAGTAAAAGCTTTTTTTCTGGCCACTCTTCCATAAAGCCCAGCTCTATAAGAGTTTTGGTGGGTGGCCCTCTCTTGGCAGGTTTATTGTGGTATCATTTTCTTTCCATTTGATGATAATAATGATGATTTGATTTGATAGTGCTCCGGGGGTCATCAGAGAGTTGGATATTTTTTTATAACCCAACCCTGACTTGTACTTCTCTACAACTTTGTCCTTGACTTGTTTGGAGATCTCCTGTGTCTGCAAGGTGTTGTTTGGTTAGCGGCACCTTTTGCTTAATGGTGTTACAGCCCCTAGGGCCTTTCAGAAAAGGTGTGTATATACTGACAGATCATGTGACATGTAGATTGCACACAGGTGGACTTCATTTCACTAAGCATGTGACTTCTGAAGGTAATTGGTTGCACCAGAGCTTTTTTAGGGGATTCGTTTTGCAAAGAGGGTGCATACATATGCACATGAGAGTTTTCAGCTTTTTATTTTCACAAAATAATTGTTATATATTTTCTCATTTCACTTCACTAACTATTTTGTGCAGACTCATCCTATACAGTTCAGATAAAACATTTAAATACAGGTTGTTATGTGACAAAATAATTTAAAAAGTAGCTAAAGGGGTCATTATTTCTCGTAAGCCTTGAAATTAAGACATTTTGATATGACCAGAAAGATGAATGGAGCAGTGGATGATTAAAAAATGACTGAGAAAGCATTATAAGTTATCATAAAATGAATATCCATATGCCTTGTAGTTCAGAGGTAGTGGGAAGATAGCTTCACACAAATGAGTATACATGGATGATTAAGCGTTTATTTATTTTAAAGACTTTTTTGTTCTCAAAAACTATTTATTTAACTAAATATTAAATAAAACGTCTAAAACATACTTGATCATGTGCAGTTTATAACATTTCAGTCTACAGTTTGAGTTTTTACTATACAAATACTATTAAAAAAAACGCAAAGTACTCATTAGGCAAATGTGATTTCAAACTCCTGAAGCGTGGTGTTGAAGTATTTGGGGATTTACAGTTTAATAGCTCTGCTCACAACTGCTGTTTATGTCCTGCTGACTTGCCCTTGTGCTAAATTACGTACTACAGACGCAGCGCTTCGAACAGGTTTTGGACGAACGAGCGTGGACTTCATCTGCTGTGGAGTTTTACTCAAACATGACAAAAAACAGGCCGCAGCTGCCTCACATGCAGTGAGCTAGTTAGGGCTTATTGTGGAAAATGAGGAAGAGATGCAGATAGATTTGTCAGCTGTGCAGGTGTTGCACAACATCATGCCCCACTTACAAGAAGAAAAAAGAAGAAGAAAGGGAAAAGGGTGGGGGAAGGGGGTTTCTCAGCTTTGGCTGAATGGGCGGCTAAACATTTGATTCGATCACAGCATGTTTTTTTGCCTCAGATGTGTTTACAGACGAGAGACAAGGAGACTGTTATGAAACTTGGCGCGCTGGCACGACTTATCAAAACATCTGACTCACCTAAAATGTACAACTACGTACCAGCTTCGGACAAGGCCATGCACGCCACTGCAGTGGCACAAAGCAACGTTTCATTTCCCCTAGATGGGAGGCTTCAATACACCCTCACCACACCGACCACAAACACGAGAGACAATGACTTTGTCTATGTCTTTGTCTATGTGACTATGTTTATGACTGCCTGTCGGCAGCAGCATCTTGTAGGAACTGCCAAGAGCACATGAATTATTGTCGCATTATATCTTAAGAGAAAGGGTGTGCACAGCTGCCAATCAAGGCCTTCAAAGCTCTACTTAACTAATGTGACGGGCCTGTCAGGCTGAAGCTTGCATTGCGTCTGCGAAGGGGCTGTCACTGGCTGACCGCAATGTGGCAATTGGTTCTGCTCTGATGGGGTTAAGTGGACATGACCCCTCAGTGCCCCAGAGTTCATCTCCACTTCCTTCTTGCCATTGTTGGTCAACAGATAAGAACAATATGTTATAGGAGCATCTGTCAGTATAGGTCAAGCTTGTGATGGGGTTAAATGGCAATGTTTGCATACATTAGATTTGAGCTTACAACAGACAGGGACTCTGGGGAGTCTGAAATGAGGGTTTTGGATCAGCTAGCAGAGATGTGATTCATAAAACCTACACTTCTGTTTCCTCAATATGTGACTGAACTTCCTTAATGTCTATTTCTATTCATAAAATGAGATTCTCTTACAAGCTATGTTGGACCACTTTTTAATACAGTAGCCCAATAACAAAGATTTTGCTATCCCAGAGGATAAAGGAATATATAAACAAATATTAGTCAAATCATCCTAATACTGATTTAATTCAGATATAATTTTGAGTCTCCAACCATTTGTTTTAGGGATGCATGATATTATCTAAATTATATTGGTATCGGCAGATGACTGCTTAAAGGGGCCATTGAATGGGAAACTGTATTTACTTGGTTAAATAAAGAGTGACATGCCATGGACCTCAAATGCAGTTGTCTTTTCATTATAAAGAAAATCTGTCAAAACTGGGCTGTAGAAAAGTCCAATTCCAAAACCCCCAAACTGTTTTGATATTTTTTATTTATACCCCTAATATTTTCATACATGCAGCCCATTAGCAAAAGCTTTTCCAGCCCTAGCTAGGCAGGCGTCATGGTAAAATGCAATGGCCACTTCCAGTAACACAAGAGAGAAGCACATCACCACCAGACTCTGCTAGATATTGGAAAACAGGTCGCGACACGAACCAGCCCTTGTGACCACGGCTTTGCCTGAGGCCTGATCCGGGGAAAGGAAAGTCATAAGCACTGCGCAAGGACGTGAAAGGCAGGATAGCGAGTGGATATTCATGCTAGGCTAAAAGCTAACCCTAACTGACAGGCTTAACCCTGTCTCCAGCTAGCTAACCGCACATCATCAGAGGACAAATAAAAATATGAAATAACACATTCTATGCCTTTTGTTAAATATATATATATATATATATATATATATATATATATATATATATATATATATATATATATATATTTAAAAGCTGGGCTACAGTTACCTTTTATAAACGTTCAGCAGATGTCGTACATGCAAAACATTGGATATTAGCATTGTTTCAAAATTCCCATTTCTATTGCTCAATTTGCCATGAAATGTAGCATAAACAAAAAAATTAGCTTCAAGATTTTAATATGATTTGCTGGTGAGTTTGACGTCAACAACACAACAGAAACAGATCACAGCTGCCTCACATGGAAGCGGCTAGTAAGTTCTCTGGAAAATGAAGATGAGGAGATTGAAACTGATTTGACAGCGAGATTTGGGTTCACAAGAGGCAGACATTCTGTCCTTTCTCCTTTACCAAGACACTGCCCAGTTCGAGTTACAATTTCTGTTGCAGAAAAAAAAGATGTTGTTTGTGTGACTCATGCCTTGAACTCTTTAACCCATGAAAAATGCCAGTAGAGTTTCCACAACACGGCCTGCGGACTTGCCAACGTGGTAAAGGCCCAACCCATAGGTCTGTGAATGGCTTTGACAAAAGGTCCTGCAGAACTGTTTACAGAGCGCACACCCCTCCACAAAGCCTGGCACGCCATTGTGTGGAAGCACAACACAAAAAGGAAAGCAGTTGAAAAGGCAGCCTTGGCGTTGTGTTGTACAGGAATTTGCTTTCCCATTTACACCTCAGCCGGACACAAAAGCCAATATTTGTAGGCGACTTCTGAATGATCTTTTACCGGTTTCCTGAACTGCTCAATTGAGCCTTTGAAGTGCATGCAAATGAAGTTGCTCTTTAATACAAGCATCCAAATGTGACTGTACGAGCAGCAGGCCATGTAGCCAGTGTTTCCTACGCATGGCCTTCAGGAGGACACTATTATATCTCTGGCAAGTCCCACAACCGCACCTAAGCCTCAAGCAGTTCCTCAACCAATCAGTCTCAATCTCTCAGGCCAAGGGAGTAGTGACCTCTCTCGATCTTTCACATTCACTCTTTTTCTCCCTCACTCATTCAGTCGGAAATTGACTTTTGAAATTTCTGCAGAATAAATTCTTTAAGATGTAAACAAAGTCATTCAGAGTGGTTTGAAATGTGTCGTCCTGGAAGAGCTTACAGACTCAGCAGTGGTGATAGGAACCAGACGCATTAAAATGGTTCACTGCATCTAAAAATATACCTCACAGTTACTATACAGCTACTATTCGACATTAATTTCCTTTTGTTATAGTTTTGAGAAACAAATTCAGCCTAAAGTCCTTTTTTTAAAGTCATTTTAGTTGAATTGGCAAAATAGTCCCCCTCCAAAAAAAGTATTTTACCATTATCAATAACTCAGTAGATATGTATAGGCCCACTGGTGATTTTTGTACAGTAGTAAAGACTATGAATATATGCACATAGACTTGCTGGTTCCTGTTACAACCACTGCAACGAAATTGTATGTTTTTTCTAGAGCTATTCCACAACAAACCACCCGAATAATCTTTGTTTACATCTTAGCAATTAGGCTTAATCACGTAGACAACATTTCATGCCACATACATGGAGAGTAGCAGCTACTTTTAAAAATAAAGGTTTCTACATGCTTTAGCTTATTATGTGTTTCTACAAAAAATACTTTTCACATTTCAGGGTTCTAAAAGCTGTAGCTTGGTATATGGTTCTATGAAAGAACCATTACATTTTACTCAGGCTCAGACATCTCACAGTGCCCTAAAAAACCATCAGTGGAAAACTTTGGTCTTTTTGTTTTTTACTTTTTTATCACCTTTATTTTTTAGAGTGAAAGCTGCCATCTGCAAAGTATGAACAGAAGTTTCACTTACAGTTTTCTGAGTGGAAGTCAGGAACAAACTGCTCATCACTATCAGGAACTTGAGCTGCAGTTCGGGGAAAAAATATAAGACATACTTAGAACACTGACTCAAGATTCATTAGACATATAGATTCATACACATATTGCCATGAACACTCATTACAAAGAGATAAATGTGAAAGTCTATGAACTGAGAACCTTAGCAAAGACCGGAAGTTGGAAATCCTGAAAGCTCTACACATTATTTCTAAATACATTTTCTTGAAATATTGTCCTCATGATAATATGAGACTCGAGGATCAGAGTCATAATTTGTCTTAAACAGAGCCATTAATCTTAATTCATTTGGGAATAGACTAAGCCTGTCCATTAGGCTAGCCTGCCTCTCCCTTCATCTTCATCTGTTTGAAACCTGAGTTACTGCCTGTGGACAGCCATGCGACCTTCACCTCCACTTTTGCTTGTGCCAGCACTTTTCCATGAGCACCAGATCAATACCCTGTGCTGAACACTGTGTATGTATGCGTGTGTGTGGATAGCTTGATTACTACTAGATTCCATCCGATATACAGTGTATAGTCCCCCCCTTTTTTTTTTTCGAAATTTGCAATTTTTACAGCAACTCATGACGAAATTTGGTGTACAAAAGCCATGGTATGCATCACATTCTCAGGTTTTACTCATATTTAAACACTTTTTTAAACTGCATGTGCACCAACTTTTCTTTCATTACACAACTTGGATATTAAATATTAGATCATATAATAATAGAATATAATAACTAATAATGAATAGAAGTTTACTGTGATAGAAAGTTACAGTTACTGGAAGACCAAGAAAATAATGGTTGCATACTGGTAAAAAAAATAAAATAAATAAAAATAAATAAATAAATATATATATATATATATATATATATATATATATATATATATATATATATATATATATATATATATATATATATATATATAAATCTAATAAAAATATTATGAACTACTAATCTACCACTCATTAGTTCTACTACTACTAATTAGTTATTTAAGGTAAATGTGAATAAAAAAATTTTAAACATTAAAAACAATGTGTAATCAATCATCACAGCCTCAATTCCAGACATTCCACAACTATTTCTAGTGTGTGTGTTTGCTTTTGGTCTGGGAGTATTCAGAAGCTGAATGTGATAAAGGGCTCGCAGGCAGCCAGTGTTGCGTAGCTGATTGTCAGCCATGCTCTTGTGTCTTATTGAACCAAACTGATAGCAGATCAATACAGAAGCGCAGGAACTGATGGCCTCCCCAAGCAGCACTAACACCATCCATCTCTCTCTCTCAGCGTTACTCTGTCTGGTCTTATCCTGCTGATGGACTTTCAGACCTGACTGGTGCAGCTAATGGACGTGCAAACAAGGGCTGGATGATATGGAAGATTTGTACTGTATTGTGATTGTATTGCTACATATTTCGATTATGATATTACCTTAGTGGGAGTGTTCAAACATCAGCCAGCCTTAATTAGGCAAGAACAATTAATAGTTTTGGTTTCTGTGAAAACTTTAATCCACTTAAATAGCCAGTGAGCAATTGTGACTGGTCCAGATGCCCATAGGACATAATAAACAATTCAGGGGTTGGTACTGCATACTGACTTCTGTAATATCAGACTTGTGAAAGCTGATATAGGCCATTGTGCAACCCCCCAGTGCAATTCTCCTTAGGGATGCACAATGATGAAGCTAAATCCTGTTGACATCAGCAGGTCACTGCTTAAAAAACATCAACATTTCTCTTTTTTCATAAACACTTGTGTATCAACATTAAAAATTAACAAATGAAAAAGTAGATATAGGCATTGGCTCACACTTCCCATATCAGGGCATCCCTAAATCGCCCTAGTTCACACACAATGAGAAAGGGGAAAAAAGCTTTGCAGGGCCTGGTGTTCATGTCTAATGTCTCATCCTGCCCACATTCAGCCAACTGAAGGACATTTCTCTGACAATGTTGATGCGCTCTGCTCAGTGAAGGGTTCTGGAATTCATCACCTGCTTTAAGCCCTTTGAAGACTGGCTCTTAAGGTCAAGCAAGAAGTGGCTGAAGTGAGAGGGGGGAAGAGAAAGAGAAAAAAGAGCACAACTGGCTCCCTGTCCATGATTGTGATTGTGATGAGAAGACCTAGTTTTTCTATTATTTCTATTTTTATTTTGCTTTAGAACTATATTTTTCTTGCAGGATAGAAACATCATCCGAAGGAGTGGTTCCCGTTTTTTTCTTCATGTGGAGCAGTTCACATGTAAGTTTGGTGCTGAGTACTTTAGCGATGACAGCAAAAAAAGAGTTGGACCTAAATGCAGACACTGGCTAACCTCAAATAAGGACTGGTTCTGCCTCTTCTGAGGTCACGTTGGGTGAATGCAACACACACTCATATAAACACACAAATGGAGATGGTAAGTCTCAAATTGCAGAGTGACATATAGTAAAACTCAATATGGTTCCATAAAATGTTTCAGTGGCAATCTGTGGTTATGCTGAGTTTGCATTGTATGTATTTGCAAAGGAAAATACTGGGTCGATAATGGACTCTAATTTCAAGGATATCCACTTAGTACAACTTTGCTGAAAGGACTGAGTCATTCAAAGTATACGACAAACTCCTCAGGTCATGCGAAGACTTTTGTTCTGTCCTGTTTCATACGCAGTGCTGGTAAACCGGAGCAGGGAAATGGCTAAAATAAGAGCAGTCTAAATAGTCAACGCCAACACAAATAATGCTGTCTCCACTTCCCAAACTGACCTTGAGAAGCATGTGCAGCTAAATCATCCCAACCTTTCGACCAGCCCTATGCCAGTAACTGGAGTCTTTCCATGACTTGGATGACTTTCATGAATGATGGTTTTGTCCTTCCCTCTTCTAGCCACCAAGTGAATTTACTTTTATAGTCGCCGCAATTATGAATCAGAACAGATCCGAGCTACACGCATGCAGTTGTTATGCAAAATAAGCTTTTTGTGGGCGCAGGTGTGCCATTGACATTAGCGGCGTCTACATGCATTTCTATGGACACAACCAACTCATTTACTCTCCAGTGCATCTGAATGAGGAGTGGTGGAAGTGGACAATGACCCACTGGGCTCGTGGCATGCCAGGCTTCAGCCGGTAGCCCTCTGCTGGGATACAGGCCAGGTAGGAGTAGGTCATTTAGACGGAGGTCATGTGGAAAAGTAAGGAATCAACTATTGCTATGGTAACTGCTAAAATACCAGTGTCCACATAATAAAGCAAAAACAGTTACCAAAAATTATCAACTTTTTAAATGATACCAGAATCATATTGATATCAACAGACAATTGCTAAAAAGAGTTTCTGAATTTAATCTGGATTTGGCTGATATTTCAAACCGATATTTAATGATGTATTTAAGAGCAGAATAGCTACTAGGATAAGATATCTGCATTCTATTTACCTGTAGCTGTAATGCTGATCCAGGTAAATGTAGTCCTGATTTCTACAGTTTATAAATGGTTATATATCGGCATCAGCAGATTTGCACAAAATACCAATTATACTGATACAGGAATTCTGGGCTGGTGCCTCTATTTCTCATTTATATATGGCAGACTAGGTTTCCATTCCCCAGCCGGAAAAGCTCATGATTCTGTATAGCAATAAGAGTCCTTGGGCAAGACTCCTAACACTATGTTCACTTATCTGTGAAATATCATATAAATGTAGGTTGCTCTGAGTGCCAGCCAAATACCATGAATGTAAAATGACATAAATTGTTACATGTTATTTTTTACTAGGGATGGGCAAATAATTAAAATTAATCAAACCCGACATTCAGAACCTCTTCTTGACGTAATCTTGCACATGACAGTTATTTAAAAATGTTACATTCTGTAAATTATTTTTTGTTAATTCTGACTTTCCCCTCTCCTCCGTAAAATACGGAGAAGAACTCCAACACAGAGCCAACGGAGCAACTCAAGCAGCTTATAAAATCGTTCCTTAATCATGATCAAGGCAAAACGCTCCATTATAATATTTCATACCTCTGCAAAACACCAACTACATTTTATGTTGTGTGAATGGGCCAACTGAAATGATCCAACATTACTTACAACAGTAATATTAAAATCTTGCTACATTTATTAATATAATCTTATTCATTTTTGAAGTCAAAGTTTTTAATAAAAAAAGTTTTTAAACCTAAAAGAAGAAGAAACCTAAAAGAAAACTCTTTTTTTCTAGCTAGCTGGACTGAGTGTAAACGTGACTTGGGGCAAAGCATAATAGTGCATTTAAAAATTGTAATAGAGCATAAAGAGCAACAGCCTAGCCTCATTTGCAGTCAAATATGCATTACATCCATTGATTTATGATTCATGCTACATACACACACACACACACACACATATACACACATAAAAAGGTACTTTTCCTGGGCCGCTGCCGTTTATCATGTACAATAGAAGGAATCATTAATCAACTAGGCCTAGCGCACATACTGTAAGCGCCACACTGACTGAGATCATCACCCCACATGGTTAGGAACACAACCCCGACGTGCTGTTTCACCAGGCAGGCCTCACACACTCCGGCCTCTCTTCTCAACCAGCGGACCATAAACGCCACAATCAGAAAGAGCAAAGCCTGAGACTAAAGATTATTCTGCCACTTCCTGTGTGACGGAAACCGCGCTGATGCCCTTTTGAGCGTGCTCAGATAAACGACATTAATCTCCTACATATTCCTCTATCCTGTTGCTATAGTGTAATTCTATTAGAGCCACTCAAGTTTTCTTCTTTTCTGCCCTCGAGGAGGAGCAAGAGGCTGTGTTTTTTATGAGTCAGAGCAGAGGCCAATATTTGGTCTTTCAGATCAAACAATAAATCATTTGAGCTTGTTTCAACATGCCTGAAACGGAACATATGCGATATGTGTAAAGAACAAAAATAACATTAAGGATTGTCTGAACGTCAGTGCCTCAGAGCTAAGTGGAACCCAACCCAATCTGTCTCTCTCGTTCTCTCTCTGTCTGTCTCTCTGTATGTGTACACATGTGTGTGTGTGTGTGTGTGTGTGCCTGGGACCAGTTAGCTTCCAGGAACGTCTTGTCACAGGCTTTGAAATGCAAGTCAGCACAAGAATGGAAGTACGTCTGTGCAAGCGTGGAGACATGTTTCCTTTTTCTCTCAGGGACCCTGAATGACTTTTTTTTTTTTGGTCAGGCAGATCCTGGGAGGAGCCAGGAGGTCTGTCTTAAAAAAAGGTAAAGGCTAATGACAAGACTCAACAAGTTTATCCATTCAGAACTTTCTTGTCCTCTTTCTCTCTCTTCCTCTCTCCCCTTTAAAGTGTGAAAGCCCTCAAGCCGCTGTTTTTACAATATGGTGAATCACCCACAACCTCAATCACCTGATAATAAGCTGTTTGGCCTATCCAGTCGAAACAGCAGTAACAGACAGACTGCTCTCTTCTTATCGAGGGGAACTGTTACAAGCAAAGGACCTTACAGAGTGCTAACCTGCCCCTTTTTAGTGTGCTAAATCACTTGGCTCACACGTTAGTCCCTCTGTTACAGGGGAATTCCACTTAGGACTCATAACTTAATCAGATCATTCAATCGTTTATTATATTCAGTCATTCAAATCATGTGATTTAATGTGAAATGTTGCATTTTGGAGAAACTTTGAATGTCTTTAAGCAGTGCTGGTGATAGGAACCAGGGGTTGAGATGGTTACAATGCAAATACAGACATTTTATGTACTGCCCGATTACCTGTGAACTTACACTTCTGAGTCTTGATATGTTTTATGAGGTTAAGAACAGTAACAGTAAATATGTGTTAAATTTCTTTGTACATATACAAATATATGTAAGAAAAATTTGTTTTTGGCCAAAACATGGTCTCAAGGAATGTATTGATCTTTTTTTTGTAATTACTCTGTATATGGTATTTGTACAGACATGAATCACTGCATACAATGTCTAGCTTCTACCACCACCACCACTGTGAAAAAGTCTGGCCTGGTAAGTTTCTCTAGAATGGTGTATTTCACACCAAACCACTCTGAATGACTTTGATTACAATGTAATGATGCAATTGTGGAGAATATTAAAAAAATCTACGACTTCCTCTTTAAAAAGTAGTTACTTTTGTAGCTTTACTTCTTAACACCCCATAGTGCATACAGTGAGACTACAGGACGAGTTCTCATTGGCATGTTTTATGCTCATTGCCTCTGTCTCGCTCCTGAATGATGTGTGAACTTCCCAGATTGACGCTGCATGATAATAGGCATTGCATGATAATTACACTCTGCTGTGGATGGGCAATATCCATTTATTTGAAAGAATACCCTTTCTGATTATAGGATGTGCTTGATCTGTTCCAGTCTGTGGTTCCACCTGGTTTAACTACAACTTGGATGTTATTTTAGGACAATTTAAAACTGTACAATTTTACAGACGGAGGAAAAAACCTTAACTTTCAATGGACGTCAGTGTAAAAAGACCTTAGCATTTCTACTGGTCCATTCAGGCAATATTAAGAACACATGCCACATTCACATTACGTCAAAAAGTGAAAAACAGCCAAAAAAAAGGAGACCTAAGGTTTTTGGATGTCAGGGACAATATGCTGGTAAGGAACTGTAACTTCAGTAGTGTAAAGAATATTTAAACCCCAGCAGACAGGCACTTCCAGTGAAAGAGACCGGAGATTCCCATTTTCAAAGTGCTGACCATTAATCACTGCAAGCATTAATTACGGCTCCACTTTGACATGTGAGCACTGACCTTGAACTACAGTTCTACAGTGTCTGTGCTCTCCTCTCAAGTACTTCCCTTCATCTGAAAGAGAGGTTCTGAACAACTAGAAAAAAGCTTCACCTGTTTGCTAAGTATTGTAATTGCTTAAATTCAAGAAGAAAAAAAAGAGTAATTACAGTCTACTTCACAGACAAACCCAATCTCATGATTTCGATAAGTTAATTATATATTTATATCTTTCCAATTTTAGTTTTGGTTCCAGTTAAAGTTTGGGTGTAAATCTGTAGTGTAAGGTTTTTTCCCATTGCAAAAACAGGCCAGACATTAGCTGTTTATAAATATAGAAATATATAAAAGGTAGTAGTAAGAGGTACTTTTGGAACATTAATAGTAAAACACACATTCAGTTCCCCTGTTTTCTACCAGGGGATATATAGGCATACCAGCACATATGACTGAGTAAGCTACACTAACGCCCAGACAACTTTAAAGACACATAAACAGCATTCAAACCCAATTAACCCCCAATCTATGTGTATTCAGTTCACAGATTTTATAGTTGGTCTATAAAATGTCAAAAACAGTAGAGATCAGGAGCTGTGGCTTTAAGCATGCCCCTTTTGTCCACCACTCTCTGGCCTGCCTGGACACTGTAAATAATTTCTGCCAGGATTCATTTCAACTATTCGCCTCCTGACCGCCCGGCTTTGATGCTGTTTGTTTGCATTAGCCGTGGGCCTGCCACTACGGACCAAACTGGCCAGGTTTCCAGATTCTATGTAGTTCACAGTCGAGGATAATGACTAATTTTAAGACGAGGCCAACAGCATCTTCAAAACCTATGCACGAAAAAAAAACAAAAACCCTGATTTAACATGGTACCAGACTATCAAATTCATACTGGCTGAAGCTCCATTTTTTCCTGAGATCTGGGTAATAAAATCAACACCGGACTCTGGCCAGGAGTCAAACAGATCGCGTTTCAGTGCGTCCTGGACTATCCAGCCATGCGCCTAATCAAAAAGGACCGTTCCTTTTTAGTATCTAATTAATCCTTTAATTTCCAGCGTGGCAAACAGGCGCTGCTGTCCCTCTGACAATCTTCTACTGCCACTAGAGGGGCATAGCCACCGAGATCCAGACATACAACAGACGCAAAAGGGAATGCCAGAGTGCCAGTCTCACCTTCTGTCAGCCATGTCTCCTGAAGCTGACTTAAATCCTGAAAGAGATCTGAAAAAATAAAAATAAAAAACAGATATTAATGCTTGAGATCAGATTATTGCTAATTAAATCTCATGGAAAAAACAACAACTCAGAGGCACCTTTTCTCTTTAAAATTCAATCACCATAATAACAGCCTCTGCTGTTGGTAAACACACATTTCCCAGCTATTGGAAAGATGTACTGCTTGCATAAAGGCCACAGTAAGTTTCCTGGACGTGCTTGTTACTTTACCTTCGGATTCCTGAGGGGGTAATTCGGTGTCCATGTATTTCCTTTTTGCTGCCATCAACAGTCTATTTAGGGGCCCATTTCCTTGCGACCTCTGCAAAACAGCAAGTACATTATGTAAGTGGAAATATAGCCTACACACAAATCACTGAAAATAATAATAATAATAATATCTGGTCACCTCATGATGAATTATTATTTGCAAATGCACATAAAAATGATAGAAGAGAAATCTAAATACAGACTTATTTGAAATTCCAGTGCTTTATATTTGTAAATGTATAAATGTATGCTGTATAGATACATTACTGTTTACTAATATATTTATATATATATATATATTATATATATTTACAAGTAATGCATTATATATAATACTAACTGTAAAAACTGTTGACAGTGGAGTTTACTAAAATAAGAAACCATGTAATCAAACCTTACTTCTAATAACACGTCATTAAAGCCTAAAAGTACACAAGTCCCCAAATGTGCTATCTGGCAACCCTGACGATATCTACTGGAGGTCTCAGTTAGTTAGTAGTCGCGCACCATTGCTGGGGATTTGCGGTATAAACATGAACTTTCTTGCTATATTACACCTTCTAGGCTACAACTATGCGCCGTACCATGAAGGGATAATGCCATATTCCACTACAACATCGTGAACAAGTGCTAAATAACTGCTTCTGTCGGGTATTTTGGTTGAAACTCGGCTCGGTTTCAATCGCAGCTGCGCTCGAAACAAATCACAGAGGCATCGGCGATGAGAGAGAGCGAGAGAGAGAGAGAGAGAGAGAGAGAGAGAGAGAGAGAGAGATCAACAGCCAAACACACGTTCAGACAAAGCTTGGAGATCCACATGGGCACGACAAAACGGGATACTTACATTAGCTAAAGTATAAGGCACTTGCTGGTCCAGATATCCATCCATCTTATAATCCATGCGTTAGCCGTTCGTGGTCATTTGGGCTGTGCTGAGTGGGGTCCGCGCAGTCTGCAGGGAGAAGGAAGAGGGGCAGGAGAGGCAGCAGGAGTTGTGAATGGAGCCGCGAGAAAGCTGCATACGTAATGAGCTCCATTCAGTAAAAACGCAGACTGGCCTACAGCACACACACACACACACACACACATACACACACGCTCGCGCACGCACTCTTCCTCAAACCCCAAATCAAAGCTCACACAACACAGGAACACTCCTTTCCTATATGCGGCCACACGCTATTGTCTGTGGCGTTTATAAAAATAGTAATCCAGGCAAAGTTAACTGTGCAAACGTGGATGCAAAGATAATATACTGCGCTCTTTCAGCTCTTTTTTTACTAAAAGCTCACAAAAAGTAGTAAAAAAAAAAAAAGTCAGTGTTAAATATTTAATAGTTAAATATGAATGTAAACATAAATAAAATAAAATAAAAATCAACAGCTTGCCTTGAATTGTGATTTTGTTCACGTGCCCAGGTGGCAGAAGTAGCTAAACAAATCATAAATATTTATACATATATTAAAAAAAAAAAAACTTTTCTATCCTCAAAACTTTACTGCTGATTTGCTATGGGTTGTTTCTCTCGCTGTCGTCTGTTCGCTCCAGTCACAGGAGCTTGGTGATTGGTGGATTTGCTCTTTCAGGAGCTCGGATTTCTCTCAGTCTTTGTCCACATGAATGGTCTTACTTATGAATGAAATCTCGGCTCCTCCTTTGCACCAATCAGAACCCAAACTGTACCAAACCATAGCAACAGGGGGCGGGGTTTGCAGCCAAGCGACCAATCCCCTGCGCCGGGACCCCGAGAGTTTCCCTCCTGGTTTTTGCAGTTGTTTTTCATTCACAAAAAGGAAAGAGAAAGTTGAGGGAGGAGAGAGAGAGATCGAGAGAGAGAGAGAGAGAGAGAGAGAGAAACTCCATTCATAAAAACGTGCCCTGGCATGAATGTACCGGGTTGTTTTCAGCACACGCTCTATTAACAACAGACACAGCGCGAAGAAAAAACAGCACGAGGTCCCTCCCCGCCAAAGCTGCACTGCATTAAAGAGTATAAACGAGGTTGATTTACTGTCAAACAGCTTAAAACACCGGCCCAGCTGGTTTATTTTCACTGTGAGTTTAGATTCAGCCTAGCTACAGATATCATGAACATTTGAAGCGACCTTCAGCTCTGTGTAGCTGTACATCAGACCACACCACTCCTAACCCGCGGTTAAAAGTGCGTGTGTTTTCACAAGATTGCCATTTTAGGTCTGCGCTTTCTGCTCGGACATTTTGAAACCTCCTAGGCTGTGGTGGGCACTTACAGTAGACGTGTTAGCTCACAACCCAAAAGGGAAAGAAGGTTTAATGAACGTTTTGAAGGTCTCGTGTGTATTAAGGAAGCAAAAGAAACGTTTCTTCCACATGCATTTAGTTCAGTTGAGTCACAACCAAGAGCATAGCTGCTTAAAGAGCCAGAACAGAAGGCTTCAATGATTTGGGGTTTTGTACTTTTACTGTCTACTTTTGTCATTTGTGTGGGTTCATGTATCAATACTAAAGTCTCGACTCTTTTCCTCCTCATCCCTTAAAATTAAACTTAATAATAATAATAAAAAAAATTAATTAAAATGAACTCAGTGTTTTTGTAAATGAACTCCGTTCTGATTGGCTGTCTCATTCGAAAAGCAGTCTGGGCTAAATCTGGACTAACTTCAGCGTGACTGGACAGAGCTATACTGCCGCAGGCCGAATAGGAAGCTATACGTATAAACCTTGTAGGTTTTCATGACATCACATAAACAATAAAGTCAAAACAGGCATTTCAGTTTCCACATATGGACGGCATGCACTGGGGAGTGAACTGTACATGTACAGTGTTTAAATACTACATCAGATTCCTCTAGAAAAGCCGTTGTTTTGGCAGGAATTGTCTAGTGTTGTGTAGGTCCCTCTCGTGTCACCAAAGCAGCTCTGACCCATCAAGGTGTCCTGTGGTTGCAAAGTGGGGCCTCCATGGATCTGACCCGCACACCCTACTGCTTCATATCCCACTGGTTGTTCTTCCTTGGAGCACTGGTAGGTACTAACCACTGCATACTGGGAACACCCAGCAAGACCTCCCTGATGTTTTGGAGATGCTCTGACCCAGTCGTCTAGCCATCACAATTTGACCCCCGTCAAAGCTGCTCACATCCTTACGCTTGTCCATTCTCCCTACTTCCGACATCTAATGTGTGTGTCCCACCCTGGCTCCTTGCTCTTTAGTTTTCCACTGGAGCTACAACACTAATGGAGCAAGGAATTGAAATCTATGTCGCCCAGAATCTGTTTGACTGACAGACATCTATTATATTAGGCTGACAGCTCCAGTGCATATCTAAAGGAGCTAAGCTCAGACACTAAACATGAAATGGCTGTCTGACTGCATTTAGGGTACGTGGGAGACTCAAATGGGCCACTTTTTGGTGAACCATCCCTTTAAACATCACAGATTTGGGGAAATAGAAAGCAACATCTATTGACCATTAGTATTCTATACACAGTCACCATCTGTAGGTAGTTAACATGTTTTTTCTGTAATAGAATACGCCAGGGGACCTACTGTATCTCATCGCCAGCACTGCTAGGTCTATTAACAAACAGCTTCATCCCAGGTCCACACCTTTACCGTCTCCCACATTAATCAAATCAAGCCTTTTCCTGTTCATTTTACATCCTGATAAGGCTGACGGTAACTGATAAGATGATGTGGGCCTCTGTTGATGCAGCCAATTAAATTGAATTATAACAGATGTGTAAATGACCTACTCAGCTGCTGTTAAGAATGAATAACGCTTAGTATTTCAATAAAGTTTTAAAGACTGAGTGCATGTAAGAGTACATACAGCCATTGCATGCGTTTACTTTATTTAGGCCTATGTAGGAAACGCATTGAGGTGACCTTTTGGCGCGGGCCCTCCATATTATCTTATCAGCACTGTTGTGAATTTAATTTTAAACTTGCTGACAAAGAAAGGGATGTTGAAACTCATGCCATGAGATTTTAAAGGTTTAATGGTTAAAGCCGTAAGTCAGGTCCCAGCACTTTGACCCCCCTATTGAGATTCCCATTATCTCCTGTGGTTCAGCCATTTGTGCAAGGCATGAAACGTATGTTCACTTTTTTCCCTGCCAGATAATCACTCTGTCTCTCAAGTGTATTGTATCCTGCTTAATAGGCAGTTTATATCATTTCCATTATAGAAGTGATAAAGGGAGAAAGTGCTCAGTATGATTTAGCCATAGTTCATTGTTAACAACTTAGCGTAATAATAATACGTTTTAGGGCTGATAACGTCCTAGCATTATATGAACGTTTTGCCACTTAGCTTTTTTTCATTATTTACTAGCTACTATTATTGTTCTCTTACCGTCTATGTGTTCATACATAGCATGCATTGTCAACTGTGTACTCATTCTTGTTGATCTGTCTATTTTACTTTATTGTATCACATATACATCCTGTATACAAAGTGATACAGGCTAAGTTGTCTGTGTTGATGGCTGGTGCAGGTAGTTGTATTTCAGACATACAGGAAGCACAGTGTGTAGCAAGAGGATACTGGCTGAGGGGCTGGGCCTGGGATGTTTACAGCATGCAGGGCGGCTGGTTCTGCTGGGCCGTGCTGTCTTGAAAGGAGATTCCGAGTGCAAACAGGCATCGTGAGAAACTGGGAGCCGACTGTGTCCACTAGGGCGGGGGACAAACTTTTCCTTTCGAACCTCAGCTAAATAAAGAGACTAAAAATAAGCTGTGCAGAACGTTTGGCCGTGGACTTATCTGACATCCTTTTTATGCCAGATTGCCAAATTTGGCCTTGACTGCCTGGTATCCTGCAGTGCGCCGGTCCAGGCGCCTGCCCGTGTCTACTCTGATTTCCTTCAGTTGTCACAGCCAGGGAATGAGTTTCACCTGAGTGAGATCTCCTACAATGGCCGTTGTGTTCAAGTCAAGGCCAGAATCGAGCATTTGGAAGCCAAGGTATTAAGAGGAAGCCACGTCGTAAATTTGTGAATGTACTGTCATTTTGTTCTATTAGTAAAAATTGGTCTTCATTTACTCTAATTTTGCATCCCCTTTCATTCTGGCTTGTCGTTTGGAAATGCTAAGTGTGTCAATGCTGAACACCTGGCATTTCCAAATGCCAGCAGCTTTTCTTTCCATAAATGGCAAATCATTTCATTACAACTGTTCCTTTCAACTTATTTACAAGCCTGCGTCTTGCTATGAAAATAGCAGCACTAAATAGCGGCAACAGTCAAGTGCGCAGTTAGTGGACCACTGTGGTTGTCTGTGGCTGGTTGTAAGTCACTGTGTGGTGTAGCGACAGACACCGTCAGATTTACACCCTTTGGCATGGGGCCTGCGCGTCAAATTGTGTTTGCCTGCTGCCCTACACCAGCCCACATTAAATGATTTCTCACAAGCCCCCATGGAATGCCTGGCACTGGGAAACACACAACCAGATGAGACGCAGGCCTCCTTATAATAACTGTGACTGTGTGTGTGTGTGTGTGTGTGTGTGTGTGTGTGTGTGTGTTTGTCTGCGCTTGTCATTGTGTGAATGTATGTAAGGGTCTGTCTAAGTCTGTAGTTGTATATTTCTATGCCTTTTCCTGTGTGTGCATTGTACTCGGACGTGTTTTTAAATGTGCTAGTGCGAATGTAGGTTTTTGTTGGTCTGACGGGTGTTTATATGCACCCTGATATCGCTCCTTGTCCGTTACTCATTCCTGCTGGGTGTTTGGCCGTTGCCTGGACGCCCGTCTGTGTAGGACTGGGCAGGAAATGTCTGGGCTGGCATCTGAGAAGCCAGTCCAAGCCTCCAAAACGTGCTCCAAGCACCTGCAGCCCTGAGTCTCCTGCCCCAGACAGAGGCTTGCTTGTTTGTCAACAGGCCTTCTCCCTGTTAAAGTCAGGGTCTCTCCGTAAGCTCTGTGGCACGGGAGATCAATCAGACTGGCACAATGGACTCCTGCTTTACGGGCCTGCCCTTCAGCGAGACTGCCCACACAGCTGCAGTTGCCTCAGCTGAAT
The DNA here is from genome assembly GCF_030463535.1 of Salminus brasiliensis. Taxonomy (NCBI): domain Eukaryota; kingdom Metazoa; phylum Chordata; class Actinopteri; order Characiformes; family Bryconidae; genus Salminus; species Salminus brasiliensis. The sequence goes on from NC_132899.1 coordinate 19,487,068, forward strand.
CTATACATCAGAAAACAATGCCCTTTCCTTCTTAATTCCCCCATCCCAGCTTTTCTCTGGCTGCCAGCAACGCATCATGGAGGGAGCTAAACTTTTTTTTTCTATTCTGTTCTAAATCGAGTGGGATTGCAGCACTGGGGGCACACAGAGGAGTGTTGTTAGTGTCTCTGACAGTGCTGGTTTTGTTTAGACGCTCAATTGTTGGTTCCGCCAGCTCACTGACATTTACATTTATAGCCCTTTTTTCCAGTTCATTTCCATGCTAATTTCAGGACAATGCAAACTCACATGTCAGTTATAGTAATCCACTTGTATTTATCTGGCCATGGCAAAAACGTGGGGAAAACCAGTGGCATTGTCCGATGATGTCAAAAAGTAGAGAAACTGAATTGGACATGTGTTGTGCACTATATATAGATTTCCGGTCACAGACACAATTCTGTTAAATATTTACTAAATTGACTAAATTCAATGAAAAATAACAGCAGTCACAACAATGGTACTGGAGTGAACACTGAAATCCGTTGATACAAAGAGCAAAAACCCTTTCACTGTGGCTTCCTGCTGTAATGCTAGTAACAAAAATCAGCACAGTCAGGTCATTTTTTTATCTTTTGGAGCATTCCTTTGTTTACCACTTTAGACAAACATGTCTCCATCTCTCACTGCTTATTGCCAGAAGTCCAGTTTGGCACAACTGGCTGTTTGTGAAGGCTTTCGCCAGATATTGTAGATTAGCCAAGAGGAAAAAGTCCATAGTAGTTCCTGACATTAGAGGTTAAATTGGGATTTCAGAAGTCGATTCTGAACCATTATTTTGTTGGATATATCTATTGTTAAGTAGAGTGACTGTTCATCTGTCCATAACATATTGTATAAATACTGTATAAAGAATATTTGTTCATCATTTATCTCGGACGTGTTTTTAAACACGCTTGTGTATATGTAGGTTTTGGTTGGTCTGACGGTTTGATGTTTATATGCATCGTGATATCGCTCCTTGTCTGTTACTCATTCCTGTTGGGTGTTTAGCCGGAGCTCAAGAAAATCAGAAATGCAGTATCTTAGATTATTTTAATCTTTTGTTTTGAGTTTGAGTAAATTACTATTTAAACAGTATAAATTCATCTAGTTCAGCACATGCAGAAACAATGGGGAGAAGACTGCTGACTCGACAGTCGTCCAGAAGATAGTAATGGAAAATGATCTGAAAGGGGAACATGTCGTAAGAAGGCTTAAGAGGACTGCTGATTCAAAAACTTACCGTTTGCAGACTAAGGCTGGTGTCAGTGCATCAATAACCACCACACACAGATGTCTTCAGGAAAGGGGCTACAACTGCTCCATTCCTAATATCAAGCCACTGCTGAACCAAAGACAGGACAGGACAGGACAGGACAGGAGAAAGAGAACTGAACTGGTGCTCGGTGATCCGAAGTCCTCTTTTCAGATTTCTAAATAGAGGATGAGAGAAGAGGCACAGACTTCAGTGTGACTCCAGTTCCAGTCTGTGATGTTTGGGTGCCATGTCATTTGCTGGTGTTGGTCCACTGTGTTTTAAACAGGTCCGTAGCTATCTAGCAGGAGATTTTGGAGCACTTTATGCTTCCACCTGCTGATAAGCTTTATGGAGATGCAAATTTCCTTTTCCAGCAGGTCTTAGAACCTGCCCACGGTGCCAAAACTACTACCAAATGGTTTGCTGACAATGATATTACTGTACTTGATTGTCCAGCCAACTCTCTGGACCTGAACGCCACATAGAATCTATGTGGTATTGTCAAGAGGAAGCTAAAGACAAGCTGAAGGCCAATATGAAAGCAACATGGACATCTCAGCAGTGCCACAAGCTGATTGGCTCCACACCACGCTGCATTGATGCAGTAATATGTGGTAACGGAGCCACAAACAAGTACTGAGTGTATTTCTGTATTGTATGTTTTCTGTTTGATCTTATGAAATATCCTAATAATTCCTGATTTCCATGAGCTATAAGCCATACTGATCAAAATGAAAACAAGAAAGGCTTGAAATATACCACTTTATATGGAATGAATATAAAATATATTTTTAAGCTGGTCTATAATGAAATGCCAGATGCTGGTAAATGTAATGTAACAAGTGATTTATGCTGGTAACTAAAAATAACTGAAATAATCATTCAAAACTTGCACTGTGTTTGGCTGTGTACTAAATGTTGTTCTGTGACAAGAACCTTTCTTGTACTTTTGCATCTGCCTCAAATTATCCAGTGTTTTTTAAGAGTCTGGTGGTGGAGACAGTACAGTTTATCAGGAAATGAGTGACATACTTCAGCTCTATGATTACAAGTAGCTTTGGATAATATTCTGCTATTGCACAGGTATCATTAGGGTTAGTACTTCAATGTGTCTATCATATATATGAATAATTGAATATTAATGTCTGTGAACTACAGATTTCACTATAGATACTGTGTTTTATTATTATTATGTTATCTATGATTGTACATTTGTATGGTAGTAGAGTCAATCGCTGTCTTTAAACGCAGACTGAGGACCCACCTCTTCCGAGAATACTTGGGCGGATAGTAGAGTGGTCACCTTATTGCCTTAAACTAGCTGAGGTTTTTCTTGGGTAAATAGCAAAGCACTTTTGTAAGTCACTCTGGAGAGCATCTGCTAAATGCCTTTAATGTAAATGTAAATGTAGTGCAGAGACATTGTAGTCCAACATATGACAGATTTTCTGAATGCATGAGTGTCTGATTCAAGGTTGTAATTAGTCTGTATACTTATGAACGGAATTGTATAAACAAGTACAGACTTCCCTCCGAAGTGGCATGGGTGAGTCTAAATAAATAGTTCTCTGCGTGTTACCTGACAACATTCAGCTTGGGCACAGATGTACTCCCAATTTATGGAGAATGTGAATTAACTGGCTACAGATGATTTTACAATTATATGTACAGATCTATATACACAGATCACACATGCTACCACCCTTCGCCCCGTACCATATTATCATTCCTTTTCGGACATCAGTCAAATCACGTCCGTCACCCATGATGGTCACTTTGCACTCTGCTGAAGCTGACTGGTGTGCCCGCTTATTTATACATGCAGCAAACCCTGTTACATCTGTGACGCCCGGGGCCAGGAGTTTATTCCAAACCAGGGGTGGTCATAATGTTCTGGTATGACTGTGACAGTGGATGAAGGGTTGTAGCATCTTGGAAAGCGTTAACTTTGTGGGATGTTCTATAGCCACTACAGTGAAGGTGTAGTGAGGATGGACTTCTCACACACTGAGTGCCTTCCAATGGCATAACAGTGGTGCCCCATGGGTCAATAATGCCAGAGGGGAACGACCACTCCAGTGAGTGGTACAGAGCAGTCGACATGCCACAATGGACCATTTAACCTCTATAATGAACACCTTCTTTTACCTAACACAGTGCATACCCTGACGTCTTGCTAGTGTTATAGTGTTACTCTGCTACATTCTTCTAAATGTGAAATTCTTCTTTTTACGTTTCTTATGTACCGGAATTTGTACTAATGTGATCGAATGTTTTTACAAGCAAAAACAACAAACAAATAAAAATTAAATGATATCATGTATGATGTTCAAGTCAGAACTTATTTAACTGAGATAAACTGCACTTAAGATATGCCTGAGTGCTGAGAAATGACCTATTCAAGTGTTGTAGTGTATCTAAAGGTCAGGCATTAACTTTGTCTGAGCTCTGTAAAGCACAGCACAGTGAATGCATGTGAACCACGGTGTGAATCCTTCATCATGTTACACAGGCCTGTAAAAGGCTGAGGGTGGAGATGAGAAGCAGCTGGAATGTACACGCCTGATCTTTGTGATCAGAGAGGCATGTGGGACCTGTGCTCTGTGGCTGCGCAGGGAATGGTTTAGTGCCCTGTGTGCATGAGATGCTTCCAGCGCTGGACATTCTTCTATACTCAAACCAATTCACAGTACTAAAACGTGTCCCTCGAGAGCCCAGTGGAATCTTAGGATCACAGCAGCTTATGCTTCTTATTATTTAGCCCTGAAGAAAAAAAACAGCGGCCATTTATGAATTTGTTCTATTCAGCAGTCCAAATGTGTACACTGCTGCTACTTTCCTGCATAGTGCCATATCGGTTTAATGCTTTTTTAATCTTAGTTATTTTGTAGTGACTGTGTTTTGTAGTTGATGTGCATATGCTTACAGTAATATACATGCTAATGCACTAAATTATACAAATCGAAATGAACCTGTAGCTTGTTTCTTTTTCTACTTGATGTTTACTTTAGCTGAATTATATTAGGTTGAGCACTGGAGTAATACTGACACATGCCTCCTCCGACACATACTCAACAAGTTACCATCAATGCAACATCAGGCATCCAATGCGCTCAGAGAAAAGCGCCAGGTACCCACTTCTGATGCAGTGGCTAACAGATGCCCTTGCAGGCCAGCATCAGACTAGGAAAGAGGGAGCCTTCTTCCCACCCGGAGAGAGCAAGGCCACTTGTGCTCTCTCAGGCTCTGGTTGATGATGGCAGGCAGCATGCCTGGGATTCAAACCAGCAATCATCAGGTTCTAGATCACTCAAAGCCATGCCATAGTATTATTCTAAAGCATGGAAATAACTTACTGTAAATGAGAGCTGGCCAGGCTAAAGTACAGAGTCAAAATAAAATAATGTTACAAGTCAAGCTAAGCTTTTGAATGAAGCCCCAACAATAACAATTTGCTAGCCAGGCTATCTAATACTAACCAGTGATCATAATATGTTCTGTAATGAGGCAAGGAGGGTTACATGAACACTGACGGTACACTGGCTTGTTATTTTTGATGTAGGTGTCTGAAGCAGATGAATGTCATAGTGAAGAAACTCAGCAGCAAGTTATCAGATAAAAGTCTTTGTTTAGTAGCTTAGCTAACTAAATCTGAGAGATCGTGTTAGCTAGCATTTCCACCCTGTTGTAGGAGCAGGTAGGGCTTGCATACCAGAAAATCCTCACAAGACCTGCCTGATGTTTTGGAGATGTTTTGATGTAGTCGTCTAGCCACCAGTGGCTCAGATTCTTATGCTTGGCCATTTGTCCAGCTTTTAACACAACTGACTGTCCACTTTCTGTCTAATATACCACACCCCTTGACAGGTACTGATGTATATAAAGATAATCTGTGTTTTTCACTTCACCTGTCAGTGATTCTAATGTAATGACTGATCTGTGTATTTTTTAGTCATATCTGTGTCATGGAAAAAGCTTGTAACTCCAAAACAGTAACTTTAAAAAACCTTTTTGGAAAAATAATGAATGTAGAATGTAAAATAATTGTAATATATGAATATTGTATGCTTACTACATGTACATATACGTATTTACCAAATACAAAAAAATATGTACGATCCATATATTATGCGTGTGTCCAATACTTGACATGTGCATATATAAATATAATATATGTATGTACCTATATTTTATAATGGATGACACATTCTTTATGATGTATGCACATTTATGTAAAATTTCCATATGGGATGTTTTATTGATTGTTGCTATTAAGGCAGTGGATTAGTACAGCTAGCTTATGTATGTTTATACTTAAACAGATGTGATATGTTCTTATACATTAATACTTAAATACACTTTTGTTGATCTTGTTGTGATGCTACTCGAGTCGTTCTGAAGAAATGCCGTCCTCCACTTCGGGAGTAAAGGTACACTCTGATGTCAGACCACTGCCTAATGTCAGTGGATGAAGTCAGTGGTATTTGAAGGCATGAGATCATTTTTCCATTCACACTGCACAGTGGGCCAGTGTAAGGGACACCTTCAGCTCAGAGTAAGTGAGAGAGCCTCATCAGGTTCAACATGGATCGTTTGATGAGTACACGCCATCATGTTTTCTCACCTTCCCAAAACCTCCTTCTAAAAGTAGTGTTCAAAACAAACAGGTAGGTTCCCTGATCTATGTATGCCCATCTAATCATGCTAAACGTCATTTGTCCTCTTTTCCCATGTCCATGCAACAAACTACACAGCCTTCATTCTGAAGTGTCTTCGCCTCAGTCACAGTCATCATATTTGGGGGCAATATCAATGAACATCAAAAACTGTTTATTCTCCCACCCCACTATACCCTTACTTAATCCATCGCAACATGACATCAGCCTTTGTCTCAGTTACACATCCTCCCCAGTGTCCTGATGGCTGAGATAACGCAGGAAAGTCACTGATTAGCCGGGAATCTCGTTACATGGAGCAATGGATCCCTCCCTTCCTCTTTGCCCTAATTGAGATGAGCAGAGCCAAAAAACCAAGCAGGTGAACGGAAATGCATTTCTCTCTCTCTCTCTCTCTCTCTCTCTCTCATGTCCTTTAGTCTTCCTCTGTCTCTCAATTTCTTAGGCAGTAACTCTAGAGTTCCATTACTTAGATGAATGACCTGGCCAACCTCTCACACTACCTTGGAGGCGCATGTGATGTTTTTGTAACACTTCCTAAATGTTGTGACGCAAATTGTTGTGATGGCTGTGTGGAGAGTCTCCTCAAGCTGTAGGGGATCTTCTTGAATGGCTAAATAACTCCCTTAGTAGGGTTCAGTGACCCAGAAAATGAGTTCTCCACCAAGGAGGAAATGATGGCCAGTAATCAAGTGTCTGTGAACAGTTTCGAAAGAATGCACCAAGAGGAGAAAAAACAGGTTGCTACAAATTAGACGATTAACAAAATGCCTTATTTCTTTATGGGTTTGGTTTTTATAGAAAGAAATCTCAGTTTGTCTTTATTAGAACTAGAAAAATGTGCTTTATTATTAATGTATATGTAATAAAACAAAGGCTTGTTTTTGAGCATGGTGGGTCACAACATAGTCTGTAGTAGCACTGGCTTCCCTGTGGCCAGTTTTTGGGCAATTCTCCTAAGGCTACAGTTGCCTACCTGTGTACCATGATTCAAATGTAAGACTCTCTGGATAAGAGCATCAGCCAAATACCATAATTGTAAATGTCCAAATTACACTGAATTAAAAATGTAAGAGCAAAAAATGAACCGATCTCTTTGAAGTTATTTCTATCTATGCAGGATTTTTGACGCTGACACAATGAATTCTCTGAGAAATGCGTTCATTAAGGATGGGTGATACCATCCCTCATGTGTAAGATCAACACACATAAAACACTGCATCCATAGCAGAAGCTCAGTAGACCAGCATTTGGGCAGCATGGTGAGTGACTGAAAAACAGTGGCCAGAAGTAAAAAATTAGTTCAGTGAATAAAATAAGCAGCACTGTGTCATTATCAATCTGTACAGTGACTTGACATCCTATCAGTTTTGCAGCAGTTGGCTGAATCTGAACAGAACCTAGTGCTCCTACACTTCTATCTTATATTCATCCAGATACTTCTATCAGCAGTCACATCATCAATAAACACCAGTGACCCAGTTCCACTGCCAGCCGTAGATGCCCATGCAGTAACAGTGTCTCCACCATGTTTAAGAAATGACTTTGGATTATTATCTCTTCCTTTTTGTCTCAAAACTCAAGTTACATTTTTTAAAGATGTTTTTTGTCAGTGTAATCTGACCTTCTGTTCTTGAGTGTTACCTGTGTTTTGCATACTGAAGAAACAATGGGAACAGGCCACATCTGTCCATTAAAACTGCTTATTAGACAACTAGCCAACTAAAACTGAGACTGTGAAAGTGGTGGGACTATGGAAAAATGTCTTAAAATTCCTAAACAATTAATTAACCTTACGACTACACTTGCGATGCCAAATTACAAAAGTTATGTCCCTGTCCAAATACTTATGAACCTGCTTGTATTTACTACAATCGTTGTTTAATTCACTTTTTTTTTTTTTTTTTTTTTACCAACGAAGACGTTTGATATACAAAATACATATTCAGTACTATTTACAGAAAATTCAACTACTCTTTTCATGTAATGTCCAATCCTCAAAAAGGAACATCAAGATCGGAAGCATTGATATGTCAGCATTGATCCACCCATCCCTAGCAGTGTGAATTCCTCCTTGCTTAAATAAACAAAGCACATGCTGTGGCTCTTTGATCACTGGGAGGTGGTGATGAGGTTGAATTATAGCGGTGCATACAGGCTTCCACATTTAGCCATGGCACATCACTCATAGAGAGGCAACACCTGTTGGGTTCACCTGCTTTACCTCATCTAAGTAATATCTGACCTTATCAGATCTGCTAACTTGGTCGTGAATGTGGTTATATCTGCGATTATACGAGCTGCAACCTTATGTAAGCGACTGCTCAATAGATTTTTATTGAATAGGAGTACTGTGTGTAATGTACAGGGAGCTAAAAGTGTCAGTTTGGGTGGAGCCGGCTGAATTGGAAGTGCTGTTTTCCCTGTGCTATCAAGTTACTGTTGCCATTACACAATCATATGAGGTTCAAAAGAGGGCATTTAGCAATTTGTTACCTAAGCTCTTTGGAGAATGTTTTTTTTTTTTACAGCGTATACAATATGTGGGAGAATACCTCAGGCAGGATCCGTTTCACATTCAAGCATGGTTAAGTGGCAGGCCTGTTGTGAGCCATTCTCAGGTATCCCACTGTAAAGACGGCATGTATGGAAACATTCAGGTGAGAGAAAAAAAAGTTGACCGAATGTGTTCACACTGTAGAGTTCACGGGAATTGTTTACTCTCCACAGACACGCACATTAACGTCTCAGGTGGCGCATTTTTTTGGGTTTCACAGTGTCACAATCTTATCTAGGACATGGTGCCAAGGTGAATCTCAGCTTTAATATCCTGCTGGCCTCAATCAGAATAGTGAGTATCACCTTTAGATGGGACTATCACATCTCATTCAGCTCTGGGCAGTGTGCGAGCTGGGAAAATCTCCAGTTACCCATAACCGAGCATGATGCCACTGCCATGGTGAAAGTCAACACCTCCCCTATTTTAATGTACAAAGTGGCAAAAGGCGACAGTGTCATCAAGTAAACAGTAGTGTGAGCAAACAGCTATAAACTTGCCCTGTCATCATGATCATTCTGCCAATCAGACGGCTGACAGGCCTCTATGGAGGTTCAGATATTGGGTGCGCGCTGAGGCAGATGGATCATTCAGAGAAAATGCTTGATAAGGTTTATGGCTCTATCTCTCAGCAACAGAGCCCCGTTAAATAAATGCAGCGGCCTGTTTGTTAGAGGTAAATATTTTATTTCTCCCACCTCAGCGGGCTCTCAAAAAAGCTTCTGCTCTTTCTGAATGACCAGGCAGAGACATGCTGGATGTGTTTTTGAGTGGGGAAAGCATCAGGAGAACATCTGATGAAGCTACACTTACTTGGTTAAGATCTAGCTAGTTTGGATTATGGTAGTCATGGAAGTATCGAATCCCAGAACTGTATTTTAGCTTGTTCCTCACAGACTCCCAGCTTCTATCTGGGCTCTAAATGAGTCAGAGCAGTGTAGTGCTGTTAAGCAGCTGTTAGAAGTTCAGCAGTGTTGGGTAATAACAGAACACATGTCATCTGGATCATGTTATGTGATTACAAAATTCATATTCATGTGATTATACAAATTCAAGGATTGGATACTTTTAAAATAGGTGTAGTCAGATTACAGTAACCTTTTATGGATTAATCTTTTAATACCATTTTTATTAGACATTAAAAGATTTTCCTTGATTAACTGAGCGCAGCCGTAAACTGTGTAATAACCCCATTAAGCTTGATGGCAGTACTTACAGTATTACATCTAGTTTTGAGAGTTGGAGAGAGAGATATTCAGCCTGTCTTTACAGGCTTGATGGTTTGACATTGTTTGATGAAACTTATTTACCATTTATCAGTACAGGATTTCATATCTTAGTAATTAAAAGTATTGGGACGCCTGCTCATTCATTCTTTGTTTCTTCTAAAATCAAGAATATTCAAATAAAGCATATCCTGCTTTTGTTGGTGTAACTGTCTCTGCTGTCCAATGAAGGCTTTCTATTAGATTTTGGAGCATCGCTGTGAGGATTTGATTGCATTCCGTGACAAGAGCATTGGTGAGGTCAGGATGTTGGATGATCACCACCCGTTACATCCCTGACTCCACAATTCATCCCAAAAGTATGCACCATCCATCATTCCTGAGAACACTCAATGCTCAATGCTGGGGTTGCTTTATACCCCTCTAGCCCACACCTGGCATTAGGCATGGTGCCAATAGGTTCATGTTTATCTGCTCCAGAGAGTCCTATTCTATTGCCAGTACTTCTCTACAGGGACTAGATCAGATGTGTGAGTGCATTTGCAGATCTGTGTCGGTAGTGGGTGAAACTTAAAGTAGCCATATGCATGCATTAGAAGGACTGTCCAAAAACATTTGGACATATAGTGTATGTGTTAGTATTGAAATAACAGAAGGCTTAGTAAATGTAACAGTAAGCAGATAGCAGTTTCATTACAGGACGTTCTCTGATGTGCTAGACTCTGTTTATGTGATAGACTCTTTAGTGGTACCAGATACCACCTAGTGGTCAGTACTGGGAAACACAAGAGAAGAGGAGATCATAATCTTTATTATATATTAACTATAATAATAACAACAGAAATGCAGTATTATAACTAAGATAACTGCACCGTTACCTGCTGCATGTGGGTGTGTTCATGCAGAAGTCTAGAGAATTGTGGTTTGACTGACTGTGCGTGTGTGGCCTGTCTATGGCGGGTCAGTAGGTCTATTGGGGTATATGGAGTCACTGCTGTAGAGAAGTAACAGGCCGGAATTGTCCAGGTTGAGTTGTATTGTGTGGTGTTACTTTGAAGAGCTGGGGGAGCTTTTTCACTAATAGATGTTGGAGAGGATTTCCAGTTCATTATAGTGGTTTGGAGATGGTTAGCTAACCCTATGTTCTGTACATTAGTGATGTACATTATCTTTAATAAGATTAATGATGTGTCTTCTAATAGACACAGTGAGGGGAAAGTGTAATCGGGCTGTTCAGTGTTGTAGGTACATATAAGATATAGATTTGCCTGGATGTAAATGTAGCTACTGAAAGTCACTGCACGTCCCACAGACTGTATTAATTGCATATTTACCAGCAGAATTGCTGAACCATTTTCTGCAGTGTCAAAAGCCTTAATGCTAATAATGGTCAGGGTCAGAGTCTGTATGGGAGCCGGTCTGATTTTTCAGAGCAGAGTCACCACTAGATGGCAGGAGAGGCCTCAGTTTTGTCTGGGTCTATGCTTAGGACCGGTCAGTTTTTGAATGTGGTTAGGATGGACATGATTAACTATTATCTATTTAATAATTATTATTAGTAGGGCAAATAAATGAATGAATTATGATTGAAGTTCAGCGGCAATGGTGGGTGGAGAACTTGCAATGATGTGTGTTGTCATAGCAACACTTCATCACTTCCTCTTAGTACAGAACGAGTTACACTAATCTGGCATGCTCGCACTATGAAGATTAGTAGATATGTAGTATGTAACCATCGCAGCCATCGTCTCTCTTTTTCATCTTTTCTTGCTATTTTTATTGCTTGTAAAGAAAATGTAATCTGTTCTTTTGTATCTCTTTTTCTTCTTCTTCTTCTTCTTCTTCTTCTTCATTGTCATCATCATCATCATCTTCTTCTTCTTCTTCTTCTTCTTCTTCTTCATCTTCTTCTTGCTGCTGTTAATGTTGCCTGTAAAGAAACTAATCTGTTGGGTTGGGTTTGGGCATATAGGTCAATATCACTGTATTTTCTTTATGTTGTAAGAGAGCAGATAAATGTAATGTGTAAAGTGAAGGACGTTGTGTAATCAGCAGGGACGTAACCACACAGTGTATTTTTCAGGCTAATAGGTCCATATGGGAAACTGTAACACACAGCTCTGATCTCAACAATCTCTGATTGTTGATCTAACAAACAGAAAACCTTAACATATTAACAGAAACTATATTACACTGTAATGTGGCCCCTTTATATGAATGCGTTCAGCTACTTTTAGTTGCACCCATTGCTGACACAGATGTGCATATGCACACACACACACAGCTTGTCTAATGCCTGTAAAGTAGTACTGCCAATAGAATAGGCATACAGAGCAGATAAACATGAACCCATTGGCACGGTACCTAATGCTAGGCGTGGGTTAGTGGGGTATAAAGCCCCCCAGCATTGAGCTGTGGAGCAGTGGGACTATGTTCTCTGGAATAATGATGCTCCATCCAATACTTTTTGGGCGAGTTGGGGATGAGCTGGGGAGGTGATCATCTTGACCTTAATAACATATCTGAATGCTCCAAGTTACTCCACACACAGTTGCTCCAACAAAAGCAGGATACACTTTTTTGTGTGAATGAGCAGGTGTCCCAATACTTTTGTCCATATAGTGTAAGGCCCATTTTCAGCCACTGGCTTTTTTTCTGTATCAGAAAATAGAGATTGCGACATCTCCCTATTAAATCAAATTCTGCATTCTGTGAATTGTTACACCCCCAGCAATCAGGCACGGAGAGTATTCTACGTCAGCTCAACTCTGGGAAATTCAGAGAGACTTGAAATGCTTCATCCTTTCCTATCAGAAACAATTGGACCCCATAAAACTGTGGATGTAAACAAAGAAACACTCACTCATGTTCACTTACTCCCCAATATAATGAGCCTGTATGAACAGCTATTAGCTTATTTTAAACAGAGAAACCAGAGAACCTCCATATATTTTCCAAGCCATCAAGTAAACATTTTACAAGTCTCTGGATGAATCCCTCCTTCATTCAAGTATAAAATGTCTTTATCCTGTAGTCCTCCAACAAATACACACACAATCCTCTACATCGCCTCTTCTTCCCCACTCAGTTTCTCTCCCGTCTCAGCTGTCTGTCTTTTTTTCCTTCTTCCTCTTGTTCTCCGCTCCCTCCCTCCTCCACCTCATGTCCCTGGTGAATTATGGGCCAGGAAGATGAGTGAAAGCTTGGCTGGAGAGAAACACATGGGCTATGTGCGGAGTGTGGAAGGCCAGCAGGTAATAACAGGAGCCTTCTTGGAGCAGGCCCCGGATTTCAGCAGCATTTTATTCTCTGCTGCCGAACAGTCGAAAGAGGACGGCGGAGGGTTGGAAAGTGTAGAATAACACCCGCCTGGCCATGTGTCTGCAGCAGATGACAGATTCTGTATTTCTTCCCGCCTGTTTGCTGGTGTGTGGAACATTCCTCTATCCTAAATATGATTTCGAAAAGAGTTTGTTCTGTGAAAGCAATTGTAGCAGGGAGCTGCTCGCCGGGCCTTCGGAACAAAGCCCCCATTGGGCCCGGACTGAAATCAGAACACTGCACTTGATAAATGTCAGCTCACTGATAAATTACATGGCTGTTTTGATGGAATCCTCAAGGGCAGATGCATCAATTGCTGTCAGTGTCCATGTTTGTCTGGTTTGTTTGTCGTCGCAGGTGCAGCTCCTCCATAAAGCCGGAATGGTTTTGTTTAGTTTAAGACTGCAGGTCCTCCCCTTTTCTGTCTGGAGTGCTGCATCATGCTGTTTCTGTGCTGTACTGTGACAGAGCTTTTCATCACATAACATTTAAGAACAAACACTGTATATTTTATAGTAATTTATGGAATCTTTAGAGAGCAGTTGATTTTTGTAAAGGACAGTTTATCTACGCAGATCCACACCAAAGCACTTTTAAATTTATCCCCACTTACATTTTTCCTGTGTTGGATCCCAAAAAGAAATTAGACAATTAGGAATCTGTGAAGTAATGGAGTTTAAATGTGCTTCAGTAATGAAAAAAACAACAAAAGTAATGTTGAAAACAAGAAGAAGTCAAAAATAGCTATGTTTAAAAAAAAAAAAGATCAACATCTGGGCAGAAATGCCTAAAGCATCAAAACACAACTAACATTACATAATAGCTTAACATGCCTAAAAAATACAGTAATAAATAAATAATAAATAAATATTTAAAGTTTGTGTTTTCTGACAAATGTCAGTATTGTGCCATGCCCCCATTAATTAACATCACATTTGAGTAGACTATTAGCCATAACATTAGTAACACTTACAGCTGAAGTGAAAAACGCAGATTATCTTCATCTACAGAGACACCTGTCAAAGAGTGGGCTATAGAGTGAAAATCAGGAAAAATTAACATGCAAGGATCTGAGCCACTTTGATAAGGGCCAAATTGTGGTGTCCAGAGGACAGGGCCAGAACATCTCCAAAACATCAGACAATAAACAATATTCTGGTACCAGATACCACAGGACACCTTCAGAGGTCCATGCATTAAATGATCTGTTGATGGTGACACAAGGGGGACCTCAATATTAGGCAGGTGGTACTAACGGTAACCCTGACCGATGTATTAAATGTTTAGTAAAGAATATAAATTATTTCACAGGATACCTCTATGTTTCTAAATATTTGGAGCAGTTTCTGTTGTCCCTCAGTTCCTCATTCAACCCCGTCACAATGTAATTTCTTTCCCTGTAAAAAAAAACAAACCTTTTTGACATAATATTCATCATAGTGCCAAGTACAGGAATATCTGTTGCATAGAAAAGCATTAGCCATTTTAGCAGAAACAACCTACAACCCCGTCACATTCAACCCTGTCACATTTTTTAATGTGTTGGGGTTGAGTGGTTAGTTACAGGGTTGAATAAATCCTAATCACTATTTTGTCTTCAAAAAGAGAACCCATTCCTGAGAACGACTAATCTAAAAGTAGGCCATCATGCTACTCAAACATTTAACCACCCCTCAGGAAGACAAGCACTGTGTAATGCTGTAGGTTGGATTAGTTGCAGGTCTGGGCTGGATTTTTTTCCCCCTTCCGAAACATGACCCAGCACTATCTACTGAAATCACTCTGATATCAATACTTTCCATTAATAACGTCAACAATAAATAGACTTCAGTAATACCTGGTGTCATTTTGCCTAGATGTGTCTTGCTGTGTTAAATATCAGGGTGAAAAATGATGAACCTACAGTGATAAAATGACATGCTATTTCATCATCCAGGACTATCGTCATATGATCTGAATTTTACTGATGTAACTAAAAAGGCTGATGTGTTTGTCCAAATGTGTATTTGGCTGTTCTCCCTGTAGTGAGGACAGATTCTGCTTCTTTTGAGCCCCCCCACCCCCCTTCCCAGGCCAAGCCAGAGCGTCAGCACCCCGCCGGGTCCTGGCCTGTTTATCTCTTCCGAAGCGGCCGTGATTAATGAGGCCCTGAACACATCCTCTTTCCCCCAAACCAGCTGAGTAAACAGCCCGCGTTATTGCAGCCCGACCCGCTTTGGGAGCTCAGCTACAGGTAGCCAAAAAAGCCCCAGCGTGCCCTGTACACCTCCCCCAAACCTCCCCACTCTCTCTGCTGGGAAAACCCTCTCACGCACAGGGCAACGGCAGAGGGCGACAGGCGGGTCGAGGAGAGAGAGGCTCTCACCACAACACATTGCAATGCAGGCCAGAAATTCTGAACTGAACCACACTATGATTCGTGTTTATATTTAGGTTGTATTAAGGTTGGTGTCCATGCGATCAAAATAGATCCTCATCACTGTTATGCAAACACTATTAGATTTTTCAAGATTCTATCCATCCCCTGTACATTTTTTGGAGGTATAAAAGGTAGAGCTTTTATACACACATTTAAGACCTGTGGAATCATTTGTCATATATCTGGTAGCACTGATGCAGAAAGACGATAATTTCTGTCTCATTAGCTTCGCAAAATTGTACGTGACATATGCGCCAGGCAAGAGGACTGACAGCTATGAGTCTGTTTTGGTTGCGTGTACATGGATATCAGGGCTAATTGTTTGGAATCCCAGTGTGGATAGTCTGTTTGTTTAGGGAGGACGACGGTGTTGGAGGTTTGTTTCTCGTACTAAGCTCTGGTGTCAAAAGTTGTACTCTTCGCCTGGCAGGGGGCTTTCCACAGTGACATTATTAGTCTTACGATGGCCATTCCCTCTCTCCTGTCCGCAGGTAACATGGCAGGGTTTTACGTTCAGCCAGTTCCCTCTCATTTGGGCCATTTGTCAGTGGACATTTCCTCCTTCATCTGTTTGATTTCTGCTTTTGGTGTCTGTGCTCACACCTCTCAAACTGAAGCTGATTGGCAAGGTTGACTTGGCCCAAATGGGAGACACATCGCAAAACAGTCCTTCGTCCCAGGCCCATCATGGTCAATTGTTAAGTTCATTTTTGAATGTAACTAAGTAACTTTTCATAGTTAAAGCATTTGTCTGAGGTTTGCGAACAAGCAGGAATGGAACAAATACTGCAAAAACATGCTTTGAAAAACTGTGAGTTAAACACCTTTAATGGCTTAGTAGAGCAGGGTGATATGGTAAAAATGTTATATCACAATGTCACAATATCACATTTTTTATGATATACAATATTTATCATTATTAATTGCTATGCACATAATGTTCC